>NW_027635871.1:0-26852 GCF_903797595.1 Erithacus rubecula
GACCAAGTGCGAGGTAGACTGGTCCCGGAGCGAGGGAGACCTGGTGTCCGCGCCGGACTTGAGCGAGGCAGACCTGTTGCCCCCGCGACTGGCCGACTCAGAGGTGCCCTACTCGGCGGCTTGCCGGCCCCGGTGCGGGTAGACTCGGTGTCCGCCGCGCTTCCCGGAGGGAGGCAGACCCGTTGCCCCTGCGGGCCAGACGCCTCGGACTCGGCGGCGCCCTCCCCGGCGACTCGCTGGCCCCTGAGACGGGTAGACCTGGTTGTGCGCCGCATTAAGACTAAGTGCGAGGTAGACCTGTTGTCCCGGAACGAGGTAACTTGGTGTCCGGCGCCGACCGTGGAGCGAGGTAGACCTGTTGCCACTGCGAACTGGCCGATTTCGCGGCGCCCTCCCTGGCCCGCCCGCCGGCTTTGCAGCTGGGTTGAAACCGGTGTCCGCTGCGCTCCCCGGTGCGAGGCAGACCCGTTGCCCCCCACGCCGGGACGCCTAGGGGGCCGCCCTCTCGGCAGCCCTCCGACCCCGGGACGGGTAGACCCGGTGTCGCTGCCCTCCACGGTGCGAGCCAGACCCGTTGCCCCCCGCGACCGGCAGCCTCGACCGGCGGCGCCCTCCCCGGCGGCCGCCAGCCCCGGAGCGGGTTACACCTGGTGTCCACCACCCCTCCCCCCAATGCGAGGCAGACCCATTGTCCCGCGAGTCTGGTGCTTCGTGTCGGCGGTTGCTTCCCCGAGGGCCCGCCGGCCCGGAGCCGGGGCGACGCGGTGTCTGCTGCCCTCCCTACAGCAAGGCAGAACCGTGATCCTTGCGATCGGCCGACTCGGCTAAGCCCACCCTGGCGGGCTGCTGGCCCCAGAGCCGGATAGACCCGGTGTCCGCCGCAATAAGACTAAGTGCGAGGTAGACCTGTTGTCCCGGAGCCGGATAGACCCGGTGTCTGACGCCCTCCCCGGTGTGAGGCAGACGGTTGCCCCTACGACCGGCCGACTCGCCGGCACCCTCCCCGGCGGCTTGCCAGCCCCGGAGCTGGGTAGACCCGTTGTCCGCCGCCATTTCCGGAGGGAGGCAGACCTGTTGCCTTCATACCAGCCACCTCGACTCGGCGGTGCCCTCCCTGGCGGCCTGCCGGCCCCAGAGCCGTGTAGACCCGGTGTCCGCTGCCCTCCCAGAAATGAGGCTGAACCGTTGCCACCACGACCGGCCGACTCGGCGGCGCCCTCCCCGGCGGCTTGCCGGCCCCAAAGCTTGCTAGACCCGGTGTCGGCTGCCATACCCGGAGCGAGGCAGACCTGTTGCCCCCGCGACCGGCAGCCTAGACTCCGCGGCGCCCTCCCCGGCGGCTTGCCGGCAATGGAGCCAGGTCGACCCGGTGTCTGCCACCATCCCAGGAGCGACGCAGACCGGTTGCCTCTGCGATCGGCCGCCTCGACTCGGCGGCGCCCTTCCCGGCGGCCTGCCGGACCCGGAGCCAGGTCGACCCGGTGTCCGCCGCCTTCCCCAGGGCGAGGCAGACCCGTCGCGCTCGCGACCAGACGATTCGGCGGCGCCCTCCCTGGCGGACCGCCGGCCCCGAAGCCGGGTCGACCCGGTGTCGGCCGCCCTACCCGGAGCGAGGGAGACTTGTTGTCCCTGCAACCGGCCGCCTTGGCGGCGCCCACTTAGGCGGGCCGCCAACCCCGGAGCCGAGGTCGACCCCCTGTCCATCAGCCCTCCCCACGGCCAGGCAGACCTTTTCCCCCCACAAACGACCACCTAGGCGACGCCCTCCCACGCAGCTCGCCGATCCTGGAGCCGGGTAGTCCCGGTGTCCGCCACCATTTCTGGAGGGAGGCAGAACTGTTGCCCCCATACCGGCCGCCTCAACTCGGCGGCGCCCTCCCCAGTGGCCCGCTGGCCCCAGAGTTGGGTAGACCCGGTGTCCGCCGCTCTCCCCGGAACGAGGCAGACCCGTTGCCCCCGCGACTGGCTGACTCGGCGGCGCCCTGCCGGGCGTCTTGCCGGCCCCGGAACCACATAGACCCGGTGTCCGTCGCCCTCCTCGAAGTGAGGCAGACCCCCGTGACCGGCCGCCTCAACTCGGCGGCGCTTTCCCCGGCGGCCCACCAGCCCGGAGCGGGTAGTCCCGGCGTCTGCCACCCTCCCCAGAGCGAGGCAGACCCGTTGCCCCCGCGACCGGCCACCACGACTCGGCGGCGCCCTCCCCGGCCGCTCATTGGCCCCGGAGCCGGGTAGACCTGGTGTCCGCTGCAATAAGACTAAGTGCGAGGTAGATCTGTTGTCCTGGAACGAGGTAGACCTGGTGTCCGGCGCCGACCGTGCAGCGAGGTGGACCTGTTGCACCCGTGACCGGCCGACTCCGCGACGCCCTCCTCGGCGGCCCTCCGACCCCGAAGCCGGGTAGACCCGGTGTCCGCCGCCCTCCTCGAAGCGAGGCAGACCCGTTGCCTTCGTGATTGGCCGCCTCGACTAGGTGGCGCCCTCTCCGGTGGCTCGCCAGCCCCGGAGCCGGGTAGACCCGGGGTCTGCCGCCCTCCCCAGAGCGAGGCAGACCCGTTGTTCCTGCGACTGGCCGCCTCGGCGGCGCCATCACCGGTGGCTTGCCAGCCCCGAGGCCAGGTTGACACAACGTCTGCCGCCCTCCCCAAAGCGAGGCAGACCCTTTGTCCCTGCGACCGGCCGCCACGACTCGGCAGCGCCCTCCCCGGCGGCTCACTGGCCCCGGAGCCGTGTAGACCTGGTGTGCGCCGCAATAAGACTAAGTGCGAGGTAGACCTGTTGTCCCGGAACGAGGTAGACTTGGTGTCCGGCGCCGACCGTGGAGCGAGGTAGACCTGTTGCCACTGCAACCGGCCGACTCCGTGGCGCCCTCCCCGGCCGCCCGCCGGCTTTGGAGCTGGGTCGAACCGGTGTCCGCCGCGGTCCCCGGTGCGAGGCAGACCCGTTGCCCTGCCACCGGCCGCCTAGGGAGCGCCCTCCTCGGCAGCCCTCCGACCACGGAGCCGGGTAGACCCGGTGTCCGCTGCCCTCCACGGTGCGAGCCAGACCCGTTTTTCCCGCGACCGGCCGCCTCGACTCGGCAGCGCCCTCCCTGGCGGCCCGCCAGCCCCGAAGCCGGGTACACCCAGAGTCTGCCGCACTCCCCAGAGCGAGTCAGACCCGTTGACCCCGCGACCGACCGACTCGACTCGGCGTCGCCCTTCTTAGCGGCCCGCCGGACCTGGTGCCGGGTCGACCTGGTGTCCGCCGCCTTCCCCGGAGCGAGGCAGACACATTGCCTAGCAACCGGTCGACTCGGCGGCGCCCTCCCCGGTGGTCCGCTGGCCTTGGAGCCAGGTAGACCCGGTGTATGCCGCGGTCCGTGGAGCGAGGCAGACCTGTTGCCCCGCGACTGGCTGACTCGACTCGGCGTCGCTCTCCTCGGCGGCACACCGGCCTCGGAGCCGGGTCGACCCGGCATCCACCGCCCTTCCTGGAGCGAGGTTGCCCCTGCGACCGGCAGCCTACGGAGCGCCCTCTCCGAGGGCCTGCCGGCCCCGGAGCCGGGTCGACCCGGTGTCCGCCGCAATAAGTGCGAGGTAGACCTGTTGTCCCGAAGCGAGATAGACCTGGTGTCCGCTGCCGGTTCCAGAGCAAGGTACACCTGTTGTCCCAGAGCCAGGTAGACCCGGTGTCCGCCGCTGGCCCCGGACCGAGGTTGACTTGTTGTCTCCGCGACCGGCCGACTCTGCAGCGCCCTCCCCGGAGGCCCGCCAGCCCCAGAGCCGGATCGACCCAGTGTCCGACGCCCTCCTCAAGGCGAGGCAGACCCATTGTCCCCACGACCGGCCGCTTCGTCTCGGCGGTGCCTTCCCCGAGGGCCCGCAGGCCCCGGAGCCGGGTCGACCCGGTGTCCGCTGCCCTCCCTAGAGCAAGGCAGACCCGTGGTCCTCGCGATCGGCCGACTCGGCTAAGCCCACCCTGGCAGGCCGCCGGCCCCAGAGCCGGGTCGACCCGGTGTCCACCGCAATAAGACGAAGTGCGAGGTAGACCTGTTGTCCCGGAGCCGGATAGACCCGGTGTCTGACGCCCTCCCCGGTGCGAGGCAGACCCGTTGCCCCCAGGACCGGTCGACTCGTCGGCGCCCTCCCCGGCGGCTTGCCAGCCCCGGAGCTGGGTAGACCTGGTGTCGGCCGCCCTACCCGGAGTGAGGGTGACCAGTTGTCTCCGCGACCGGCCGCCTCGGCGGCTCACACTCTGGCGGGTCGCCGGCCCCGGAGCTGGGTCGACCAGGTGTCCATCGTCCTCCCCACGGCCAGGCAGAACCTTTGCCCCTGCGACCGACCGCCTCGGCGACTCCCTCCCCCGCGGACCGCCGACCCCAGAGCCGGGAAGACCCGTTGTCCGCCGCCATTTCCGGAGGGAGGCAGACCTGTTGCCCCCATATCAGCCACCTCGACTCGGTGGTGTCCTCCCCGGCGGCCCGCAGGCCCCGGAGCCGTGTAGACCAGGTGTCTGCCGCCCTCCCAGGAACGAGGCTGAACCGTTGCCACCGCGACTGGCCGACTCTGCGGTGCCCTCCCCGGCCGTCCGCCGGCCTTGGAGCTGGGTCGAACCGGTGTCCGCCGTGCTCCCCGGAGCGAGGCAGACCCATTGTCCCCGCTAGCGGCCGCCAAAGGGGTGCCCTCCTCGGCGGCCCTCCAACCCTGGAGCCGGGTAGACCCGGTGTCTGCCGCCCTCCTCGAAGCGAGGTTGACCCGTTGCCCCCGCGACCGGCCGCCTCGACTCGGCGGCGCCCTCCCCGGCGGCCCGCCAGCCCCGGAACCGTGTAGAACCGGGGACTGCTGCCCTCCGCAGAGCGAGGAAGACCCGTTGCCCCTGCGACCGGCCGACTCGGCGACGCTCTCCCTGGCGGCTTGTCGGCCTTGGAGCCGGGTCGACCCGGGGTCGGCCGCCCTCCCCGGAGCGACGCAGACCCGTTGCCCCTGCGAACGACCGCCTCGACTCGGCGGCGCCCTTCCCAGCGGCCCGCCGGACCCGGAGCCGGGTCGACCCGGTGTCCGCTGCCATCCCCGGAGCGAGGCAGACTTGTTGCCCCCACGACCGGCCGCCTAGGGGGCGCCCTCCTAGGCAGCTCTCCGACCCCGGAGCCGGGTAGACCCGGTGTCCGCTGCACTCCACGGTGCGAGCCAGACCCGTTGTCCCCACGACCGGCCGACTCGGCGGCGCCCTCCCCGGCGGCCCGCCAGCCCCGGAACCGTGTAGAACCGGGGTCTGCTGCCCTCCGCAGAGCAAGGCAGACCCGTTGCCCCCGCGACCGGCCACCTAGGTGGTGCCCTCCCCGGCGGCCCGCCGACCCCTGAGCCGCGTTGATCCGGTGTCCGCCGCAATAAGACCAAGTGCGAGGTAGACCTGTTGTCCCGGAGCGAGGGAGACCTGGTGTCCGCCACCGGACTTGGAGCGAGGCAGACCTGTTGCCCCCGCGACTGGCCGACTCAGAGGTGCCCTACTCGGCGGCTTGCCGGCCCCGGTGCCGGGTAGACTCGGTGTCCGCCGCGCTTCCCGGAGGGAGGCAGACCCGTTGCCCCTGCGGCCAGACGCCTCGACTCGGCGGCGCCCTCCCCGGCGACTCGCTGGCCCCTGAGACGGGTAGACCTGGTGTGCGCCGCATTAAGACTAAGTGCGAGGTAGACCTGTTGTCCCGGAACGAGGTAGACTTGGTGTCCGGCGCCGACCGTGGAGCGAGGTAGACCTGTTGCCACTGCGACTGGCCGACTTCGCGGCGCCCTCCCTGGCCGCCCGCCGGCTTTGGAGCTGGGTTGAACCGGTGTCCGCTGCGCTCCCCGGTGCGAGGCAGACCCGTTGCCCCCACGACCGGCCGCCTAGGGGGCGCCCTCCTCGGCAGCCCTCCGACCCCGGAGCCGGGTAGACCCGGTGTCCGCTGCCCTCCACGGTGCGAGCCAGACCCGTTGCCCCCGCGACCGGCCGCCTCGACTCGGCGGCGCCCTCCCCGGCGGCCCGCCAGCCCCGGAGCCGGGTACACCTGGTGTCCACCACCCTCCCCAATGCGAGGCAGACCCATTGTCCCCGCGACCGGTCGCTTCGTCTCGGCGGTGCCTTCCCCGAGGGCCCGCAGGCCCCGGAGCCGGGTCGACGCGGTGTCTGCCGCGCTCCCTGGAGCGAGGCAGAAACGTTGCGCCCACGACCGGCCGCCTAAGGGGTGCCCTCCCCGGCGGCCCGCCGACCCTGTAGCCGGGTAGACCTGGTGTCTGCTGCTGTCCCCGAAGCGAGGCAGACGCGTTGCCCCCGCGACTGGCTGATTCGGCTCGGTGGCGCCCTCCCCGGCGGCCTGCCGGCCCCGAGCCGTGTAGACCCGGTGTCCGCCGCGCTCCCCGGAGCGAGGCAGACTCGTTGCCTCCAAGACCGGCTGCCTCGAATCGGCGGCGCCGAACCCAACAGGCCGCCGTTCCCAGAGCCTTGTCAAACCGGTGTCCACCGCCCTCCCCGGAGCGAAGCACACACGTTGCCCCTGCAACCGGCCAACTCGGCGGCGCCCTCCCCGGTGGCTCGCCGGCCCCGGAGCCGCGTCGAACAGGTGTCCGCCGCAATAAGACGAAGTGCGAGGTAGACCTGTTTTCCCGAAGCGAGTTAGACCTGGTGTCCGCCGCTGGCCCCGGAGTAAGGTAGACCTGATCTTCCGGAGCCGGGTCGATGCGGTGTCTGCCGCCCTCCCCGGAGCGAGGCAGACCTCTTGCCCCCGCAACCAGCCGACTCGGCGGCGCCCTACTCGGCGGCTTGCCGGCCCCGGAGCCGGGTAGACTTGGTGTCCGCCGCGCTCCCCGGAGTGAGGCAGAAACGTTGCCCCCACGACCGGCCGCCTAGGGGGTGGCATCCCCGGCAACCCGCCGACCCTGGAGCTGGGCAGGCCCGGTGTCCACCGCCGTCCCCAAAGAGAGGCAGACCCGTTGCCCCTGCGACCGGCCGCTTCGAATCGGCGGCGCCCTCCCGGGTGGCCTGCCTGCCTCGGAGTCTGGTTGACCGGATGTTTGCCGCCCTCCCCGGAGCGAGGCAGACCCGTTGTCCCCGCGACCGGCCGACTCGGCGGCACCCACACTGGCATGCCGCCGGCCTCAAATCCGGGTATACCTGCTGTCCGCCGCAATAAGACTAAGTGCGAGGTAGACCTGTTGTCCCGGAGAGAGGTAGACCTGGTGTCTGCCGCCGGCCCCGGAGCAAGGTAGACCTGTTGTTCCAGAGCCGGGTCAACCCGGTGTCCGTTGCACTCCCCGGAGCGAGGCAGACTCGTTGTCCCCGTGACCGGCCGACTTGGTGACGTCCTCCTCGGCGGCCTGCTGGCCCCAGAGCCGGGTAGACCCGGTGTCTGCCACCCTCCTCGGAGCAAGGCAGACCCGTTGCTCCCGCGACCGGCCACCTTGACTCAGCGACGCCCTCCCCGGCGGCCCACCGACCCCGAAGCCGGGTAGACCCGGTGTCCGCCACCATCCCTGGAGGGTGGCATACCGGTTGCCCCCACGGCTGGCTGACTCAACTCGGCGGCGCCCTCCCCGGCGGACGGCCAACCCCGGAACCGGGTTGACCCCGTGTCCGCCGCCCTCCCAGGAGCGAGGCAGACCCGTTGCCCCTGCGACCAGCCACCAAAGGAGCACTCTCCCACTGGGCCGTCCGGACCCGGAGCCGGGTCGACCCGGTGACCGCCGCAATAAGTCTAAGTGCGAGGGAGACCAGTTGTCCCAAAGCGAGGGAGACCTGGTGTGTGCCGGCAGCCCCTGAGCAAGGTAGACCTGTTGCCCCAGAGGAAGGTAGACCAGGTGTCTGCCGCCGGCCCCGGACCGAGGTCGACCTGCTGCCCCCGCGACCGGTCGACTTGGCGACGCCCTCCCCGGCGGCCCGGCGGACCCGGAGCCAGGTCGACCCGGTGTCCACCGCCGACCCCGGAGCGAGGCAGACCCGTTGTCCTCGCAACCGGCCGCCCCGCCTCAGCGGTGCTCTCCACGGCAGCACGCCGGCCCCGGAGACGGGTAGACCCGGTGTCCGCCACCCTCCCTGGAGGGAAGCAGACCCGTTGCCCCCGTGACCGGCCGCCTCGACTCGGCGGTGCCCTCCCCGGCGGGTGGCCAACCTTGGAGCCGGGTAGACCCTGTGGCCGCCGCCCTCCTCGAAGCGAGGCAGACCTGTTGACTCCGCGACCGGCCGACTCGGCGGCGCCCTCCTCGGCGGCACGCCGGCCCCGGAGCCAAGTAGACCCGGTGTCCGCCGTGCTCCCCGGAGCGAGGTAGACACGTTGCCCACGGGACCGGCCGCCTAAGGGGTGCCCTCCCCGGCGGCCCACCGACCCTGTAGCCGGGTAGACCTGGTGTCTGCTGCTGTCCCCGGAGCGAGGCAGACGCGTTGCCCCCGCGACTGGCTGATTCGACTCGGTGGCGCCCTCCCCGGCGGCCTGCCGGCCCCGAGCCGTGTAGACCCGGTGTCCGCCGCACTCCCCGGAGCGAGGCAGACTCGTTGCCTCCAAGACCGGCTGCCTCGAATCGGCGGCGCCGAACCCAACAGGCCGCCGTTCCCAGAGCCTTGTCAAACCGGTGTCCGCCGCCCTCCCCGGAGCGAGGCACACACGTTGCCCCTGCAACCGGCCAACTCGGCGGCGCCCTCCCCGGTGGCCCGCCGGCCCCGGAGCCGCGTCGAACAGGTGTCCGCCGCAATAAGACGAAGTGCGAGGTAGACCTGTTTTCCTGAAGCGAGTTAGACCTGGTGTCCGCCGCTGGCCCCGGAGTAAGGTAGACCTGATCTTCCGGAGCCGGATAGACCCGGTGTCTGACGCCCTCCCCGGCGGCTTGCCAGCCCCGGAGCTGGGTAGACCTGGTGTCGGCCGCCCTACCCGGAGTGAGGGTGACCAGTTGTCCCCGCGACCGGCCGCCTCGGCGGCTCACACTCTGGCGGGTCGCCGGCCCCGGAGCTGGGTCGACCAGGTGTCCATCGTCCTCCCCACGGCCAGGCAGAACCTTTGCCCCTGCGACCGACCGCCTCGGCGACTCCCTCCCCCGCGGCTCGCCGACCCCAGAGCCGGGAAGACCCGTTGTCCGCCGCCATTTCCGGAGGGAGGCAGACCTGTTGCCCCCATATCAGCCACCTCGACTCGGTGGTGCCCTCCCCGGCGGCCCGCAGGCCCCGGAGCCGTGTAGACCAGGTGTCTGCCGCCCTCCCAGGAACGAGGCTGAACCGTTGCCACCGCGACTGGCCGACTCTGCGGTGCCCTCCCCGGCCGTCCGCCGGCCTTGGAGCTGGGTCGAACCGGTGTCCGCCGTGCTCCCCGGAGCGAGGCAGACCCGTTGCCCCCGCGACCGGCCACCTAGGTGGTGCCCTCCCCGGCGGCCTGCCGACCCCTGAGCCGCGTTGATCCGGTGTCCGCCGCAATAAGACCAAGTGCGAGGTAGACCTGTTGTCCCGGAGCGAGGGAGACCTGGTGTCTGCCGCCGGACTTGGAGCGAGGCAGACCTGTTGCCCCTGCGACCGGTCGGCTCCGTGGCGCCGTCCCTGGCGGCCCGCCAGCCCCAGAGCCGGGTCGAACCGGTGTCTGCCGCGCTCCCTGGAGCGAGGCAGAAACGTTGCGCCCACGACCGGCCGCCTAGGGGGTGCCGTCCCCTGCGGCCCGCCAACCCTGGAGCCAGGTAGACCCGGTGTTCACCGCCATTCCCGGAGGGAGGCAGACCTGTTGCCCCACCGACCGCCCGCCTCGACTCGGCGGCGCCCTCCCCGGCGGCACGCCGGCCCCAGAGCCGTGTAGACCCGGTGTCCGCCGCGCTCCCCGGAGTGAGGCAGACTCGTTGCCCCCAAGACCAGCCGCCTCGAATCGGCAGCGCCCAACCCAACAGGCCGCCGTCCTCGGAGCCTTGTCGAACCGGTGTCTGCCGCCCTCCCCGGAGCAAGGCACACACGTTGCCCCGGCAACCGCCCAACTCCGCGGCGCCCTCCCCGGCGGACCGCCTGCCCCGGAGCCGCGTCGAACAGGTGTCCGCCGCAATAAGACGAAGCGCAAGGTAGACCTGTTTTCCCGAAGCGAGGTAGACCTGGTGTCCGCCGCCGGCCCCGGAGTAAGGTAGACCTGATGTTCCGGAGCCTAGTCGATGCGGTGTCCGCCGCCCTCCCCAAAGCGAGGCAGACCTGTTGCCCCCGCGACCGGTTGACTCGGCGGTGCCCTACTCGGCGGCTTGCCGGCCCCGGTGCCGGGTAGACTCGGTGTCCGCCGCGCTTCCCGGAGGGAGGCAGACCCGTTGCCCCTGCGGCCAGCCGCCTCGACTCGGCAGCGCCCTCCCCGGTGGCTCGCCGCCGCCGCAGACGTGTAGACTTGGTGTCCGCCGCACTCCCCGGAGATAGGCTAACCCGTTGCCCCCGCGACTGGCCACCTCGAATTGGTGGCGCCCTAGCCGGCGGCCTGCCTGCCTTGGAGTCTGGTCGACCGGATGTTTGCCGCCCTCCCCAGAACGAGGCAAACCCGTTGTCCCTGCGACCGGCCGACTCGGCGGCGCCCACACTGGCATGCCGCCGGCCTCAGATCCGGGTATACCTGCTGTCCGCCGCAATAAGGTTAAGTGCGAGGTAGACCTGTTGTCCCGGAGAGAGGTAGACCTGGTGTCCGCCGCCGTCCCCGGAGCAAGGTAGACCTGATGTTCCGGAGCCGGGTCGACCCGGTGTCCGCCGCCCTCCCTGGAGCGAGGCAGACCCGGTGCCCCCACGAGCGGCTGACTCAACTCGGCAGCGCCCTCCACAGCGGCCCATCAACCACGGAGCCGGGTCTACCCGGTGTCCGCCGCACTCCTCAGAGCGAGGCAGACCCGTTGCCCCCGCGACCGGCCGACTCGGCGGCGCACTCCCCGGCGGCTTCCCGGCCCAGGAAGCGGGTTGACCCGGTCTCCGCCGCCCTCCCAGGAGCGAGGCAGACCCGTTGCTCCCGCGACGGGCCGCCTAAGGAGCGCCCTCCCCCAGGGCAGGTTGGACCCAGAGCCAGGTCGACCCGGTGTCCGCCGCAATAAGTCTAAGTGCGACGTAGACCTGTTGTCCCGAAGCGAGGGAGACGTTGTGTGTGCCGGCGGCCTCGGAGCAAGGTAGACCTGTTGTCCCAGAGCCGGGTAGACCTGGTGTCCGCCGCAATAAGACTAAGTGCGAGGTAGACCTGTTGTCCTGGAACGAGGTAGACCTGGTTTCCGGCGCCGACCGTGGAGCGAGGTAGACCTGTTGCCCTTGCGACCGGCCGACTCCGTGGCGCCCTCCCCGGCCGCATGCCGGCCCAGAATCCTGGTCGAACCGGTGTCCGCCGCGCTCCACGGCGCGACGCACACCTGTTGCACCGGAGACCGGCCGCCTCGAATCAGCGGCGCGCAACCCTGGCGGGCTGGTGGCTCCAGAACCGGGTCGAACCGGTGTCCGTCGCCATAAGACTAAGCGCGAGGTAGACCTGTTGTCCCAAATCGAGGTAGACCTGGTGTCTGCCGCCGGCCCCGGAGCATGGTAGACCTGTTGTTCCAGAGCCGGGTCGACCCGGTGTCCGTTGCACTCCCCGGTGTGAGGCAGACTCGTTGTCCCCATGACCGGCCGACTTGGTGACGCCCTCCTCGGCGGCCTGCCGGCCCCAGAGCCGGGTAGACCCGGTGTCTGCCACCCTCCTCGGAGCAAGGCAGACCCGTTGCTCCCGCGACCGGCCACCTTGACTCGGCGACGCCCTCCCCGGCGGCCCACCGACCCCGAAGCCGAATAGACCCGGTGTCCGCCACCATCCCTGGAGGGTGGCATACCGGTTGCCCCCACGGCTGGCTGACTCGACTCGGTGGCGCCCTCCCTGGCGGACGGCCAACCCCGGAACCGGGTTGACCCCGTGTCCGCCGCCCTCCCAGGAGCAAGGCAGACCCGTTGCCCCTGCGACCAGCTGCCAAAGGAGCACTCTCCCACAGGGCCGTCCGGACCCGGAGCCGGGTCGACCCGGTGACCGCCACAATAAGTCTAAGTGCGAGGGAGACCAGTTGTCCCAAAGCGAGGGAGACCTGGTGTGTGCCGGCAGCCCCGGAGCAAGGTAGACCTGTTGCCCCAGAGGAAGGTAGACCAGGTGTCTGCCGCCGGCCCCGGACCGAGGTCGACCTGCTGCCCCCGCGACCGGTCGACTTGGCGACGCCCTCCCCGGCGGCCCGGCGGACCCGGAGCCAGGTCGACCCGGTGTCCACCGCCGACCCCGGAGCGAGGCAGACCCGTTGTCCTCGCGACCGGCCGCCCCGCCTCAGCGGTGCTCTCCACGGCAGCACGCCGGCCCCGGAGACGGGTAGACCCGGTGTCCGCCGCCCTCCCCGGAGGGAAGCAGACCCGTTGCCCCCGTGACCGGCCGCCTCGACTCGGCGGTGCCCTCCCCGGCGGGTGGCCAACCTTGGAGCCGGGTAGACCCTGTGGCCGCCGCCCTCCCCGAAGCGAGGCAGACCTGTTGACCCCGCGAAAGGCCGACTCGGCGGCGCCCTCCTCGGCGGCACGCCGGCCCCGGAGCCAAGTAGACCCGGTGTCCGCCGTGCTCCCCGGAGCGAGGTAGACACGTGGCCCACGGGACCGGCCGCCTAAGGGGTGCCCTCCCCGGCGGCCCACCGACCCTGTAGCCGGGTAGACCTGGTGTCTGCTGCTGTCCCCGAAGCGAGGCAGACGCGTTGCCCCCGCGACTGGCTGATTCGACTCGGTGGCGCCCTCCCCGGCGGCCTGCCGGCCCCGAGCCGTGTAGACCCGGTGTCCGCCGCGCTCCCCGGAGCGAGGCAGACTCGTTGCCTCCAAGACCGGCTGCCTCGAATCGGCGGCGCTGAACCCAACAGGCCGCCGTTCCCAGAGCCTTGTCAAACCGGTGTCCGCCACCCTCCCCGGAGCGAGGCACACACGTTGCCCCTGCAACCGGCCAACTCGGCGGCGCCCTCCCCGGTGGCTCGCCGGCCCCGGAGCCGCGTCGAACAGGTGTCCGCCGCAATAAGACGAAGTGCGAGGTAGACCTGTTTTCCCGAAGCGAGTTAGACCTGGTGTCCGCCGCTGGCCCCGGAGTAAGGTAGACCTGATCTTCCGGAGCCGGGTCGATGCGGTGTCTTCCGCCCTCCCCGGAGCGAGGCAGACCTCTTGCCCCCGCAACCAGCCGACTCGGCGGCGCCCTACTCGGCGGCTTGCCGGCCCCGGAGCCGGGTAGACTTGGTGTCCGCCGCGCTCCCCGGAGTGAGGCAGAAACGTTGCCCCCACGACCGGCCGCCTAGGGGGTGGCATCCCCGGCAACCCGCCGACCCTGGAGCTGGGCAGGCCCGGTGTCCACCGCCGTCCCCAAAGAGAGGCAGACCCGTTGTCCCCGCGACCGGCCGACTCGGCGGCACCCACACTGGCATGCCGCCGGCCTCAAATCCGGGTATACCTGGTGTCCGCCGCAATAAGACTAAGTGCGAGGTAGATCTGTTGTCCTGGAGAGAGGTAGACCTGGTGTCCGCCGCCGTCCCCGGAGCAAGGTAGACCTGATGTTCCGGAGCCCAGCAAACCCCAATTTCTAATTCTTTTGGTTTGAAAACAGCCACAGGGAGAAATTGAACCCACACATGCCATCCATTCACAGGAGTTGTCACAACTCACATCACCCATGAAGGGATGTTCTCCGGAATGGACCATTCTTTCACTGTCAATCCCACCAGACATGTTGAAAATGGCTTTTTTGCCTGGAATGCCTCAAACAAATTGTTTCCAACCCCACTGTCCATGCTAAACTTTCCCAAACACTCTCCCTTGGCTACATCACTGGTAAATCCTCTTTTTCACCTAATACAGTTGACAAAAAATAAGATAAAACAGCATATAAACAATCATTTTTCACTGTCAGTCCTTAAGTCTTTTAAATCTTGTTTGAAGAGAAGTTCACATCCTTTTTACTTGATGTCTGCCAACACTCCCCTTGGAATCTTGGCGGCTTGTTGTACTGGATCATTGTGAGGAGGGTCTCCTGCTAATTCTGCCATGGTGAGGTTAGCATGAGCGCCACCTTGGTATTTCTTTCGCAGCTCCTTCAAAGCTCTTCTCCATCTGCGCTCCCATATAAGTCCTTGTGTGTCAGTAAGTATCAATGACACAAGAGATTTCATGTCACATGAAGTCAAGTCATATTCATTGAGAATACCTTTTAAAAACTGTTTAAAATATGAAGATCCCAGTCCATAATCTTTAATTGCCTTAATAAAATTTTTAACTAAATCATGATTTAATTTTTGCCATCTTTGGTTTTGTCCTTGTGGGTCATAATTCACTGGCATTGCTATTTCACCAGTCCTAATTGCAGGACATTTTCTGCTTCTTGTCAAGTCCATTCGAATATTTGTCCAATCAACTAAAGTATCTTGAGCTGCTGTTGCAGGTCTGTGTGTCTCTGTAGGAATTTGTCTGTTCAAAGGTATTACTTGTTGAGATTGAGGCCAAGCTGCTGCCTCATCCATTTTTTGATTCATTGGTATTGTAGAAATCTGTGGTCCTTGCCGCATTATTCATTGAAAAGTCCTTGCCCATTATTGTCATCAACCTTGTTCTTCCCTTTATTATCACTTGTGCTGTCATTTCTAAATCTGTAAGAATTGTTCTTGAAGATCTGTAAGATAGGAAAACCCATTCTATAATTAAAAGAGTGTCTTTTTTGTGTTCGTCCCAATGAAAAATCAAACCATATAGCTGTGTTTCTTGTCCCAACACTACTAAATGGAATGGTAAAGAGTCCACGTATCAGTGTGGAGTGGCGAGTGCCACAGTAAGTCCTACTAAAAATCCATTGTCAGGTACATGTTCCACTGTGAAAGGAGATCTCTTCCCCATACAGTGAATGGCTTTTGCACGAGTAATAGCTGTCTTCTGTCCGGGTCCTGTGAATGTTATTGAATTTTCACTTTGGAGGCATACAGAACTTCCTCCAATGCCTCTGATTTGGTCCAAAGGTACAATCAAGTTCCATTCTCGAGGTCAGAAAATATATGAAATCACTGTCACGTCCGGTGTTCACCATCCCTGTGATGGTTATTTTCCTGTTATGGTATATCAAGTCACAAGTAATAGTTGGCTGTTCACGGGTTATGTACTTCAACCATAACGCGTGTACTTCGACATGGTCATTGTAGTGTGGATGCCCCTCGCCCATCACCAGCATTGCTTGATGCTCCAATGGATGCGATGGCAGAGCTATCGCTTTTGCCAGTTGAGTATTTTGTGGAATTGTCAATGGGGGTCGAAGAGCCCTTGCTAAAATTGTCATCTCTTCGAAGCAGTCTGCTGAAACAACAGTAGGATACATTGTCAGTCCAAAAATGCTGCACCGGTCTCTGCCTATTATCAAAAAATCTTGTCTCTTTCGGCACGGTGCTTTCAGTCCTGTACATATAGATGCAGATTCTTCATTCAAAAAAACAAGTCACTTTTGAAGCTGACAGGATGTACTGCGTTCCTGGGCAGCAAATCCTTGTCACAGGGGATGTCCCTTAACACCCTGCTGAGGGAGTCAGATTGATGCTCCCCGACAACTGTATTGTCTGTGCCAGTGTTGTTGCTGTTCCTTGTTGCACTGCCATCATTTCTGTCGTAGCACAAGATGGTCCTGCACTTCGTGTTTTTTGGCAGTGGCAATGGTTTTCTGTCCACATCCGTCAGAGAATAACATTCACTTGCCAGATGACTTCCTCTGCGACATCTAGGGCAAAGTTCTGGTAGCTTGGAAGTCTTTGTAGACTAAGGACAGTTTTCCCTAAAATGTCCAAAACCCCCACAGTTGTAGCATTGTCCTTTAGATGAATTCTTTTTCTTGAAATTGGCAAAAATCTTTTCATGTTGTTCTTGAAGAACTTCTGTCATTTGCTCCTTGACAACTGAAGCTATATGTTGTGGTGTTCCAATCTTGCTGCAGGCTTCAACCATCTCCGTCCTCTCTCTGTGGAGACACAAACAGAACCCTTCCCCCAAATGCTTACTTTGTAAGCTTTTCAACTTTCTCTGTCTCTATATTTTTGATCAAAACTGGAAAATTTTCCCTTGTACTATTATTTCAAGTATTATCTAACAAAGAAAATAAACCCAAAGTTTACAATCTTCTGCAAGTAAACATAATACAATAATTAACAATACTTTAAATAACAAGCATACATTTACAAGATTAGATAATTATAAATTTAAAAAAAAACCTGTGTCATCACCTCAGGGTCTGCAGACAGCTGACAAACCTTGATTCAATGAGGAATTAGATGGTCATCTCCGGAAAATGAACACCAAATTCACTTCAAAGTCAGCTTCAGCTGTTATATTGATAAGTCAAATTGTCAATCCAAACGACTGGAATATTATTTTGATGCAGAAAACACCTGGGTTTACACAATTTCTCTTTCAGTCAGAATTAAGGCTTGGCCAGAGCCTAAACTCTAATTGGAAGAGAACTCCCTGACATCTTCTTATTAAAGAAATAAACCACAACTCTTAACAACAAAGTTACAATTAAACATTTCAAAAAGAAATCAAACTCCTCTAGCAACTCATTTTCTCTAAAATTCATCTTTAGAGTAAGATACTTTGAACATGGCAAGACACTGCAGTGCTTCTATGATAACAACTCAGGAAAACCATAACATTAATTTTTTTTTTGCTGAGAATGAAGCTCAAATAATTTTCTGGAATTCTGCAAAATATTCAAAATCATGATAGCACACTGCCAGGTCACAAAAGACCTGCCAAAATAAAAGAGAGAATTAATAAAAAGAAAACAAAAAAGCATTAAGTTTACAACTTAAATTATTATCTTCATACATTTGATTCAAGGACACATCTGGAGGCTTTCTAAAACTTACTTAAAATATTGAAAGATTTCAAATTAAACAATGAAATAGAAAACAAAATTGTTCTGTGGTATAGAATTCATACAATCTTATTACAGTGTTTTTAAAATTAAATATAGAAACTAAATTGAAATTTTAAAATTGAATTCAAAATCTATTGATTTATATTGACAGTATTGCAAATACTTATAAACTGGCTTCTCTAAAACAATTAACTATAGGAAAATTAAAACTCAATGTTGACATTTAAATAAATGTCCACTCATATCTGAGCAATAACAAATCACTAAATATAGATGATATATATTCAAATAAAATACAAAATACCTTATTATACCTTTAGTTATTAAAATACCTAATACTATTAAAATACCTTTACCATTCTTAAGTTTCAGCTATTTTTTCTTTTACAACAATTGCAAAAGCAAACACCTTTAGTTTAACATACAAGAACTGAAAATAAAACTGACTCTCTTGTCCTGTTCCCTTGTTCTGTTTGTTCTCCACAGTATAGATAAAAAGCAGCTCTTGGCCTCTCTCCATCCCCCATTCCCCTCCCGTCTGCAGCAGTGGATCTGTGCAGGCACAGGGGGAGCAGCGGGGGTGCTGCTGAAGCCTCTGGAGCAGGGTGGCTGTGCCTCCCCCCCCTCTCGGTGAGCCCTGGGCTGGTGACTTCACGCTGCTGTGCCTGGGTTTGCTCTGTCCGGCTCTGTCCAGGCAGCTGCCTGCAATTGCTTCAAAGTTGTTAATTTTTTCACCTTTGACTTAAAAAGCATAAATTTCTCTCCCCATTAGAATCTGCCAGTTCTAATGTGGACAACTCAGGTTTCCCTGAAACAGGGCATTCATCTCATCCCCCAGCATTCCTGACAGCTGGAGACAGGTCTGTCTGTGTCTTTTCGCAATTCTCGCTTTTCTGCGTCCCGGTCACCACCGCAGGTTGCCCCTCCCTGGACATCCCTTGCAGCTAAATGCACCGAACCCGTGCTTTTTCCCTGTTTTTGTCCCGGTCAGTGTGAAGGCTACCGCTCCCTTCCCCCTTTGGGCTGAGAGCCACCCGCATGGTCCTGTCCTTCTGCGTCCCAGTCCCCGCAGGTTGCCTCTCCCTGGACATCCCTGTGGCACCGAGCCCGCATTTTTTCGTGGTCCCGTCCCCCTCCCCTCTGTCCCCCACGCCCGGGGAGTCGCCTGCAGCGCCCTCCTGCCTTCTGGGGTCAGGGTTTCTGAAGGGGTGAAATAGCAAAAATGTATGTCCTGTAACTCACTTGGAAATATTTCTAAATTAATTTTTTCCCTGGCCTTGCTGATGGCAAGGCCCTTGCTGAACCACCTGCTGCTGGCAAGGCAGTCATAAACTTCCCTCCCCCAGCTTGTAGCTAGGTGAGAGTCCTTCCCCAGTCTCTGAGGAACTTTAATTGCTTTCTCCGCCTGCTGATAGCAAGGCAGCCGTAAACCTCCCACCCCCTGCTCATGGCTAGGTGGGAATCCTATAATGTGTCTGATTCTGAACCATCTTACCCAAAAGCAATTCGTTGAAAATCGATTCGGAGGTTCCTGAAACCGACCAGCAGTGCACAGGAGCGAGGCTTCCTGGGACACCTCCTCTCCAACTCGCGTCTGGAACTCGGCTTTTCTTGGCAGAGGGCCATAAATCTCCTCCACAGTCCTTTTCAACAGCTTGCCTCTTCTGAAGCTCTGTCTCTTAGGGGTCTGTACCTGCCTTTGCAGGCTACAAGGATCCACCAGGGTCCGTGCCAAATGTCTCTGCCTGGGGGGGTCTCCTCCATCTCTGTGCGTCTTCTTGAGCTTGCCCTTCTGGGGGTCCGCACCCACCTTTGTGGGCTGTGGTGCATCCAGAGACGTCAGATGTCACTGCCCAGCCAGGGGGATGCCAGATGTCAATGCTCAGCCAGGGATGCCAGGTGTCCCAGTCTGGGGTTCCTCCTCTGCCCCGAGATCACCCCAGAGGGACACGAAGGTGGTTCAAAACCTGGTTTTCCCCGAAGCCGACGGAGACTGCCGGAGACAGTTTTCTCTTTTTCCAAGGACAGTTCATTGTTTCTTATCTCTGGGACACTTTGCCTGGCCAGCAGCGGTCTGCTCAGCCTGGCATCCATGGTGGAATCTGCCTGGTCAAGGCAGGGCTTATCTTATATAGTTAGTACTACATATTACATGTTTACAAAATTTTACCAATACAATACAATTTTATTAAATGGTCCAGCCCTGACCCCAACCAATCCAAGAGGCCAACGTGTCACCCAACATGGATGACATGGAGAAGAAGGAGGAAAAGGTGTCCACCCCCCAAATTCTCCATCTTGGCCACGTGTCCCTTATCATAAACATTCAAGAAAACCTATTTATCTACGTTCTAACATTCTAATTTACACTCTACTCATCATTATTTTCTGTGTCTCTTCTCTCAATGTGGGCAGATTCTCCCAAGGAGCCAAATCCAGCCCCTGCAGCTCCTAGGCAGCACTCAGGGGTCTCTGAGGGGTCTGCCAGGGGGGTTTTTGCACCCCCAAAGGAGCCAGGGAAAAACCCTGGACTGCCACAAGTATGGTTCTAGTTACCTCTGAATGATCCCAGTCTTTCCCAGTTGCCTCCAGCATGACCCATTTCTGTCAGTTGTCCAAAGTATAGTCCCACTTACTCCCAGTATGATCCCACTTGTGCTCTCAGTTCCCTCAACATGGATCCAGTACCTTCCAGTTGATCCCAGTTGCTCCTAATGTGTCCATGTTTGCCTCCCAACATGGGCCCAGGATCTCCCAGTAACCCCCAGTCAGGTTCCATTCACTCCCATTGCAATCTGAGTGGCTCTCAGGATGATCCCAGTAGGACCCATAGTCACTCCCAGTATGGTCCCAGTCACTTCTGCTAGAATCCCAGTTGCTCCCGGTATAATCCACCGCACCCAGTCATCCCAGTATGATCTCAGTCCGTCCCAGTATAATTCCAGTCATGCCCAGAGTGCCCAGAAAGAACGTGCCTATTAAAAGCCCCAAAAGGCTGCAATATAAATAAAACACCAGACAAGTAACAGGGGCAAAAGAAGAAGAGTTCAAAAGGAGAAGAGTGCCTATCATTAAAGATATAACAATTGACGGGGAAACAACAACTTGGCTGGGAGATGTCTTATTGGTTCCTGGGGCAGGCAGCAACTTATTAGGGAGAGATTTACATGTAAAGATGGGAATAGGGGTGATACCAGTAGAAGGGAGAATGACAGACAGAATTTTAAAACAGGAGGATGACGAAAAAATAAATAAAAATTTGTGGCCCTGGGAAAGGAAATAAGGGACGGCTCATGCAGTGCCCTTGGCCCAGACAGGATGGGATCAGAGGTGAGGAATGTGCTTTACTCTGCAGCCAACAAAAATGGCTTGTCCTGGAGCCTTTAGAAGAAGGTGCCTGGGGAGACTCGAGGCCGAGCAAGTGAATTCTGGAGTCAAAGTTACAGAAAGTCTGAAGCAAACTACACTCACAAAAAAACCCCCAAAACCTCAACAAAATCTTATCTGCCTATAATAAGAAAGTTCAAGCCACCTCAAAAGAAATTATCACAAAAGCACAACTCCTCCTGGCACCCTGACTCCTGGTGCTGGGGTGGGTGTTTAAAGAAAAGGCTCCTCTACCCACCACACCACACACACCACATGAAGCCCATGGATTGCTCTCATCACACAGCACGGACGGATTAGAAACACAAATCACCCTGAAATTTTAAAAACAGGTAAAACTGGCCACAAGATAAAAACTTGAGTCTCACTAACAAAAAAAAGGAGAAACAAGTAACCCAGGCTAAAAAGCTCCACCATACAACCAACTAGCAGCACAAGAAACACGCTGTGCTCTTGTCACTGACAGTTTCTGTCTCATGGTTGAGATGAACCAGAAGTGGAAAGTGGCCGCAGGGAGCCCCACACGACGAGTCACACAAGCTACTGAAGGAGAAGGTGAATCAAGTGCACTTGCTGAACTCAAAGCCATTCAGCTGGCCCTGGACACTGCTGAAACAGAGAACTGGCCAAAGCTCTATCTTTATACTGAACCATAAATAGTAATCAATGCTCTGTGGAGTGAGCTAGAAAGGTGAAAAAAGGCCAGCTAGCAACATAAAGGAAAACCAAGTGAGGCTGCTGCTGAGTGCAAAAACATTGCCACTCAGACAAACACTCTGTAGAAGTCCATCATGTAAACAGCCACGTCCCCAAAAGTCAGGCTAATACAGAACACTAAAACAAAGAGCAAGTAGGATCAAGCTGCAAAAATAGAGATGTCACAAATAAATTGAAATTAGCAACATAAGGGAGAGTTGTTCCCAGCTCAATCGGCCCATACTGCCTCAAGCCATCAAGGTAAAAATGCCACATATAAGTAGGCACCAACCTGAAAAGCAGATTTAACTACAAATTGCATTTCTCAAGTTATCCATAACTGTAAGACATGTCCTAAAATCAAGCAAGCCAAGCTGATAAAGCCTCTCTAATATGGGAGGCAGTATTCCAAATATAAGTATAAAGAAGCCCAGCAAATGAACTACATCACACTGCCTCAAACCCCTCAAGGCAAGTGCTACGTGAGCACAACTGTAGAAGCCACCACTAGATAATTAGAAACCCACCCTGTACCTCACACTAGTACTCAAAACACCGTCTGAAGCCCAAAAAAGCAAGTCCTCTAAAGACACAGCACCCCTGAGAGAATCGTCAGACAACAGGACCCATTTCAAGAACAGCCTTAGAAACACCTCAGCCAAAAACCAGGATATTGAATAAATACATCATATCCCTTATCACACACCAGCTGCCAGGAAAGTTGAACTGTACAACAGACTATTTAAAATTACCCTAAAGGCACTTGGCAGGGAAACGTCCAAAAATTGAGAAATGAACTTAACAAAAGCCACCTAAATAGTCAACACCTGAGAGTCCATCACTCAAGCAAGTCCTGCCCAGTCTGAAGCTTTGCACACAGTGCATGGGGATAAAGTCCCTGTAGTACACATAAAAGAAATTTTAAGACTGTTGAGATTAGGCCCACCTCAAGCAAAGGCAAACTAATCCGTAGAATTGTTTTTGCTCAAAATCCCAGTTACACTTAGTAGGTAATGCAGAAAGATAAAGAAACCCATTGAGGACCATACAAAAACCTAATCTTAAGTGAGAACTGTGTGTAAAGTTTCACTATGGATAAGAATATATAGCAGAGTTGAAAGAAGGTATTAATTAAGGTAGGATGTAGATGGTAATAGAATAAGGAGTAGATCATGTCTTAAGTTGCAATGCAAGATGCAAGCAGAAGTATACATTCTATCAGCATCTGCTAAAACCAGGTGGAGCAGGGCTCCTTATCTCTTCCATGACCCATCCCTCACAACTCCTCCCCAGAAGGAGTTATACCTTATGGGAGATGCCCCACCCAGGGAGAAAAGCCAAGGATTTCCTACCTAAAGAAAATCTGAAACATCAGAGCTTTCTTTTGCCACTAAATTCCCAGAAGACCAGGCCTATCTTCATCACCACTATATGTTTAAAAAGTAACTACACCCTTCTCCGAAATCATTGCTTTAACAAAACCACATCTGTCACTCCAAGAAAACTACAGGTAGCATTATTCAGACTGTAACCAACACCCTGAGCAACAGGGTTACAGGTTGCATTCTGACCCTGCCAGTGTTTTGGTCTTTAGATTACTAAACTTTTATTTTCATTTTCCCAGTGAAAAACTGCTATTCTAAATCCCATATCTTTGCCAGGCAGCTCCTCAATTTCCAAGTCATATTATTAGAGGGAGGGAGTTTACATTTTCCGTTTCAAGAGAAGCTCCAGAGCTCCTCAGCAGACACCTGTCTGTCAAACCAAGACAGTGCCCTGCTGCAGCTCCATCCCCATGGCAGGATCCGCGCTGGATGATCCCCAGGGACCCCCGGTGGGCAGAGCCCCCCTGAGCCCTGGTGCTGCTGATCCGTGTTGGGAAGACACCTGGCTGGGGCTGCACACCCTCCCCGTGGCCTGGATTTTCATTGCATTTTTCTCTGTCCTTCCGAAACACCCAAAATCAGGGTAAAAATAGAGATGTTAAATAACGACCTGCTGGGGGACACGGGGGGATCTTCCAGGGGATGCGGGGGACGCTCGGTTCCAGGGATTTGAGGGGTCCTGGGAGGGACCTGGGGTTTGCTCAGGTCGTTGGGCACCCCAGTTCCAGCGGCTCTTGCTGCGCTGGGAGAGGAGGAGAAGCGGGAAGAGACGGAAGAGAAGCAGCGGGAGGAAGAGGAGGGACACAGGAGGAGCGGCAGGAAGAGGAGGAGCGATTTTGGAACCACGCGCTTCCCCGCACGCCCGCACAGACCGCAGCGTCCCCCGGGAGCGGCAGAAGCGCCCTCCCAAGAACCCGCAGGTGGGTGGGGAGGGGGAGCTCGCCACAAATCCATCATGGGGGGTTCCCTGTGGGTTTTATTTTGCGGTTCAGGGGATGTTTGGATTTGCAGGAGCCCAAAGCCGAGCCCCGGAGCGGTGAGAGCGGCAGAGGGGCGATCCCGGAGCCGGGGGACCCCCGGCAGCCTGGAGGGGTGCGGGAGGTTGGTGCTGAGCGGGCTCCGGGCCCCCGAGGCTGAAAGGGGCACTGACTGCTCCAGCTGCCCTTGGGCAGCACCACCATCAAACCCAACACGCTCAGCCCTCTTTTTCCTCCCCAAATCAGGATTTCCCAAACCCTGGCTGCATTGAGGAGGTGGAGGCCATGAGGATGAGGTCGATGTCCCAGGAGCCGCAGGCAGGTGAGGAGGAAGTCAGTGCCTCTTTCCCCCTGTGTCCTGCTCCATCTCCCAGCCCAGCACGGTCCCGGCTGCAGCACAGCCCTGGGGGGATCTCCTTGCCCTTGCCTCTGCCACGGAGGCAAATCCCATCCTGTCCTTGTCCTTCCTCCTCCAGACAAGGAGCTGAGCACGGACAGCAGGGAGGACAAATCCCTGCGGCACAGCCTCGGGCAAGAGGCCGTTTGCAGCGGCTCCATGGCGCAGGAATGCAACGGGGAGGAAAAGCCCCGCAGATCCCGCAGCAGGAGGGGTTGCAAACTCACAGCCCGGGGATCCCAGCAGGAAAGAGCCAGCCCGGGCCGGGGAGGCGGCCGGAGCTCGGAGCTGGGGCTGCGTGAGCAGCTTCACCATGGGGAGAAGCCCCACAAATCCTCGGAATGTGGGAAGGGCTTCAAGTGGAGAGGGGACATGATCAGACACCAGAGAATCCACACGGGGGAACGGCCCTACGAGTGTGGGGAGTGTGCGCAGAGATTCAGAGAGAGCTCACACCTGAGTGTGCACAACAGGATCCACACTGGGGAGAGGCCCTACGAGTGTGATAAATGCAGGAAGAGGTTTCAAACCCACTCCACTCTCCTCTGGCACTATCACATTCACACAGGGGAGAGGCCCTTCTGCTGCCCCGACTGTGGGTAGAGCTTCCATCAAAACTCCGACCTCGTCAGGCACCGACTCATCCACACGGGGGAGAGACCCTACAAGTGTCCTGAGTGTGGGAACAGCTTCTCACAGAGCTCTACCTTGACCCAACACCAATGGAGTCTCCACTGAGAGAAGCCCTGTGAGTGCCCTGAGTGCAGGAAAAGCTTCGTGCTGGCTCCCTGTGGCCTGGATTTTCTTTTCATTTCTCTTTTTCCTTCCCAGACACACAGTACTGGGGTAAAAATGAAGACATTGAACTAAGACATTCCTGCAGACACAGGGGGATCTTCCAGAGGATGTGGGGGACCCAGTGTTCCAGGGAGTTCAGGTTTCCTTGGGGGTTGCTCAGGGCTTTGGGCACCCCAGGCCCAGCGGCTCTGGCTGCACTGGGAGATGCTGACGGAGGTTCTGGGGCAGCTGATCAAGCACCCCCTGCCCTGACACCCTCCCCATTTCCCCCTGACCCAGCTCCTGCTGTCCCCTGTCCAGGATCCTCCTCTCCCCACTGTCACTGCCCTTGCCCCCAGCCCATTCCCATCTCACACCACTCCTGCCCCTGTCCCAGTTCAGATCCCATTCCTGCTATCATTCCCTGTCCTGTATTCTCTGCCTGGTTACCATTCACATATTCCCAGTCCCATATTCCCTGTCCTGTTCCCCTTCTTGTATTCCTGATCCCAGTCCCATTCCCACATTTCCATTTCTATACTTCCAGTCCCTTTCCCATATTCCCATTCCCAATCCTTTTGCCCTATCCCCATGTCTGTTCCCTGTCCTATATTCTAAATTTTCCATCCCATATTTTCTTCCCAATTTCTATTTCCATATTTTCCTATTCTGTTCCCATATTCCCATTCCCTGTTCATGTTTTCATTCGCATTCCAATGTCCCTTTCCCAGTCCCCAGTCTCTGCCCCTGTCCCCATTCCTGGTTGTTGGAGAGTGGAACAGAGAAGCCTCTCTGACTCCCTCCGACAAAGAACAGTATGCAAGAATTAAATTTAAAATATTTTGAGAAGTTAAAATACAGGAAACCACACAGACATAAAATAGAAGTCTAAGTTTTAGTATAAGGAATTAGAAATATTAAGTAGCATAGATATGAAGTAAAAGTATAAGTCTTAGTGTGAAGTATGTAGAATTATGTTTTAAATACCATAAAAAACAAAAGCTGTGGAATCTCCTATAAAATATTGGTGCATTGAGACATTAAAAACTTAGTTCTAGACAAAATAAAATGACCGTAGGAATATTTTATATATTCTTCACATAGAACAGATAGGCCATATGCTCAAGTTTGATGTAGAGTTTAGTATGACGGAATTCTAATAGGTTTAGGAGAAATTCGTAAGGTTCATGATTTTGGCTCATTGGGTAATTTATCCAAAAAAATCCGTGTATTGGAGCCACTCCTCTCTCACTCCTCTCTCGTCCCTCACTCTTTCCCCCACCATCACCATCACCACTACCACCCCGTGAAAAAGATAAAGAGGAAGATGAAGAAGAAAAGAACAGGAGAAGAAAGGCCAGGGAGCATCTGCCTCTGGAGACTCTGCACCAGCCGCAGCTTCCACCTCTTGCAGCAGAGAGCTGCTCCTGCTTCCATCAGGACTTTATGGCAGAGAGATTGAACAGGGACTGGAGAGCCTTGGGCTCTTTGCCTTTGGAGCCTGACGTGCCTTCACAAGAAACAACTTTACAGCAGCCAGCAGCTGCTCTGCTCTGGGAAGATCTAAAGCCACAACCAATCCCCACAGCTGGTGCCAGTCCCAGTTGTGGACACTGCTGGAGGTCCAGGCACATTTTAGCTAAGCATTTTTTTCAAGTTCTAAGTATTTTTTTCAGGCCGTGAAACTTTCTCATCCTCTAGCCAGGATTTTTCCCAGGCTAGAGATTTCTTCTTTATTGTAAACACAAGAGAAAGAATCATAACAGATGATGCTGTTCCTATTTTAGGACAGCGAGATTGGAAAAAGAGAAAGAAAAGATCTAACCAATCCAGTTATTGTGAATCACCTTTGCCTCATTTCAGGCTTCAGATGAGACATGCCTGGGTCTTTTCTACTGACCATCAAGGTGTCTGCCCTGACCTGCACCAGGAGCAGAGTGTGATCACAGCTCAGCTTTCACATGCTGACCAGCTCACCAAGCACCAACCAGAGAAAACACTGACCAGGTGATCCCTCTTCAAGCAGAGAATGGACATTCATCTGTTCATGTTAAAACTATTGATATAGCTTTCATTGTTGTATTAGAATAATTACTTAGTGGTGGAATTTTTCACTGTTTGATAAGTTTGGTGAATGGTGATGGTTTTTGTTATTGAATTAGAATTAAGTTTTTGAATTAAGTTTGTTAAAAGCACCAGTTGTGAAGAGTTTCCCTAGGCACTTCAGGTATCCACAAATCTCCTGAGGAGTGGTGTTTGTTCTCCTTTGACAAAGGGCCCTGTAGAGGATTACGAACACTTCTCTTTCTTTTCCTTTTTAAAAACTGAAAGGGGGAATTGTGGACACTGCTGAAGGCCTAGGCACATTTTAGCTAGCC
>NW_027635871.1:27352-81877 GCF_903797595.1 Erithacus rubecula
AACTTCCCTGCTTCACTATCAATTTCCAGATCAGTGAAGCGTCTGGCAGTTCCTTAAGTCGCTCCAGAAACGCCGAGGGTGATTCATTCTTATTTTGTCTAACTGTATACAATTTTGACCAGTTTAACGTTTTAGGCATTCCAGTCCTAATTCCTTCTACTAACAATTCCTGATACTCCCTGATAGATTCCCTTCCTCTACCACTGTTCGGATCCCAGTCAGGATCATCACTCGGTACCAAGTCACTCACGGTTCTCCTGTCTGAATGCAACCTGATTATTTCCCGAGCACGCTCCTTCATTGCCCGCAACACCATTTCCTTTTCGGTGGAATCCATTAAGGTATCTAACAAAACTTGCATATCATTCCAGTCTGGATTCTGAGTCTTAATAATCATCCTGACCACCCGTGCCACTTTTTCAGGATTCTCACGGTAACTGCCCGCTGACTGCTTCCAAATCACCAGATCTCCTGGGGAGAAAGGTACTTTCACAAGCACCCTTTCTCCTTGGGGTCCCATAGCTTCCCTTAAAGGGGCAATGAGCCGGGGTTCCCCATAATTCTTACGTCCCTGTCTAGTTCGAGCCGCGAGTGGGGTATTTCGCCGATTTTGAGGAGAAGCAGGGGAAGGGGTCGGGGAACGCACAACAACCTTTTTAACATTCCCTGGCACTGCTGTCACTTTTGCCACCTCCTCCTCTTCCTCCTCCTCCTCACTGCTCTCCGGTAACGGTGGATACAGAGAGGAATGGGGTGAAACAGAGGGGAGGGGTGAGACAGCCGGAGGGGGTGAGGTAGCAGGAGGAGACAAAGCAGCAGGCGCATCGGGTGTTATCATTAAAGACAAATCCTCCTCTGGTCGAGAGGTTAAGGCTAAGCACCGAACACACTTAGATTTTCCTTTACAACCCCCACACTTAGGTTCTTTCATTTCCAATACCATGATTCCACATTCAGTCTGCCACTCCTTTTTGCGGTGCAACAAATAAAACAAATCTAAATACTGTATCTCATCCCATTTTTCATTTTCCCTTAAATACTGCATTAACGAATTCAGAGTATCATAATCCACAGTACCATTTTCTGGCCATGCCGGCCCCTCTCGGTCATATTCTGGCCACAAATGATTACAATAATCAATCATTTTACCCTTACTCATCTCTTGCGAAAACCCCTCACTTTTCCACCTCTTCAACAAACATCCTAGCGGTGTATTTCCAGGCACACCCTTAGAGTACTGAACCATAGACTTAAGTGCTTTAAATGGCATTTTAAACCAGTTTCTCTTACAACTGTACAACAACTCGACAACCGACCGCAACAACCAATATGCAGCAACGTACAAGGAGATAATAACCACAATTAATACTGACAGTGTAACAGAATCAAGCATACCACATACTCACATACACACGACAGAAATAAACAAATACCAGAATAAATACCAGACCAATCCAACTTGCCGCTTCTCGATGCCGCGAGGGGCAAGTGCCGGACCTGCGCAGCTTTCGCCGCGTCTGACAGCCGGCGCCTAGGCTTTCCAGACCAACCAGACGTCTTAGCCCAACCCTGCGAGGATCGCCGCCTCGTCTTATGAGCAGGCACCCAAAACCAGAAACAGAAAATAAAGCACCTTCGGGCTTACCTTTTGCAGTTGTCCGCCAGGCGCGGGGGTCGGGCACGAACCGATGACTCCCCGAGAATCACTCGGTGCCGGCGTGGAGTGGATCAGAACGCGAACCGCCCCAGCCACCTTCGGAGTCCTGCCGCGGTCGCCAGAAAACTGTTGCCCGATCCGAAGAAAACACAAACAACCGAAGTCGTTTATGCGGTGCTTTATTGAGGGCCCGGGAGCCTGTGGACTAGCGTCCAGAGACAGAGCCCCATTTGTCAGAAAATTCACAGGGTTTTTATATGTTTCTTTACACGATTTCTTCATCTTAACAGATTCTTACCACATTTTTGATACCTGGTACCATAATCTCTCTGACATTTAAGATTCTGCCAAAAGGTGCATTCTTTAGATAAATGGATACACTCCTTAAGATAAGTAATTATTTCACAACTATACTGCTTGCATTACAAAATTTGCTATAAAGTTCATTTGCCGGTTACATACGGCCTACCAAACCTTAGCATAACTACTACTAATGTCAACTAATGTCGATTACTAAGGTTTATTATTACTTTAATACGATTTAATATATCAAATGGCAACACAGGGGAGGGAAAAGTACTGGGAAAACTAGCTACAAATGCAATAATAGGCTACAAAACTACAAATATATGTGTAAAGAATGCAGAGAATATATAAAATTTAAAAAAAGAGAAAAATCATTTGGCATTACCCCAAGCTGTAACTTGCTGTCTCTGTGTTGAATTCAATCCCTGCCAGGCAGGTCTCCAGCCACAAGGCTGCAGAGGGAGAAGTGTTGAAGTTAATTCAATTTTTTTGCACTGCATCTCTGCAGCACAAATCTCCATCTAAGTCTACTTCTTTGGTAGATATAGTGTCAACTGCGAGGCAGATAGAGAAGAGCAAAAAACTTGGATATAGTGTTACAACTACTAACCAGTAAGATCATGAGCGTTAAGCTATTAAAATACAGCTACTGGCCAGCCATCTGTAGGAAGTTATGTTGGAGAACTGATAAGGAGAACTTAGGCACAAAGACCTTATTTCAGAGTCAGCTAAAAAGTAGCTCAGCTATGTTTCCAGTGCAGTGCTGAGATGAAGCTGGTATACCAGAAATCCTTTGTCTTCCTGCCAGACAACCTCTGAGAGACCTGGCTAAGAGAACTCAGGAGTTAGAAATGGGTGTTACTGGGACTCCTCTGTGGTCATGCAGGAAACTGAGGGATACACTTCTCCTTAATAACCTTCCATGAACAGACTCACAAATACAAGCCTCTGACATGCTGACCTTTAAAATCTGGGGACAAAATCACAATCCAACTTCCCAGCTATTCTCTTCCGGCTCCTTCCTGCTTCCTGTAGGAGTGAGCAGGCACAGAATTTCAGCCCTACTGTATCTATTTGGTTGTGAAAAGCCAAGTTTCAAACCTAATCAGCAAATTCAAACTCCTTTTCCCAAGGAATCTGCTATAAGGAAGGGATGGAAATTGCAGTGAGAGCTTGTCTGAAGTGCAGATATTTGATTTTATATTCAGATAACATGAAACAATACACAAAGCTAAACTTCAAACATGCTACTTTGTCCTTTCAATTTGAGCAATGCTATAAAATCTGTATTATAAGTTTAGGGGATAAGAACAGAACACTAAAATAATCCATCACCAGTTACTTATTTTAATAAAGATTGTATTTCTAATTGTTTCCTACCATTTTAAAGCAATTGGCCCTTCACTGAACTTCAACAAATAAGAGCTTTGAAAATACAGCTATTAAGAGAGATGAATATCAGCTTCTCATTTCTTATCCCAGGAGCCCAAGATATTCTCCCATTACTGCTATTGCTCTCAACATGCAGAATTAGAAAAGCACATGAAGACATGGAACCCATTAGTAGTTTCCAATTGTAAAGATATGGCAAGACAGGCAATAACATTTTGTTTCAAAGCATAGCCCATTTAGTCCACTGAAATTATTTTAGCCTCTAAAATTGTAAATCCATTTGAAACTAGAGGTCACTGAGCATCTAGGCTACCATGAAGCACTAGTACAGTCAGGTGCCTTCTGACACTTGAAAGCTCAGTATTAACAGATCTGCTGTCTAATGCTTATGCCTGGTTTCAGTGCTCTCTTTCATGTATATATTGCTAACAAATATATTCCCCCTAACTTTATATTACTTGTGTAGCTACAGTATTTTGGCTAATCAAGGATAGAATTTCCAAGTAAGATTTCTTCAGAGCCAGGTCAGAAAGCACTAACACAATGTAATTGCCCTGAATATAAGCAACTTCCTTCTGAATCTATACGGCTTCCTTTTATTGAGGAAAATAAACAGTGAGCAGTTATAGAACACCTCTATCAGATATCTCCATGTGAGATAAATACTGAGACTTAAATAGAGTCAATTATCTGTTTTGGAGGTTTGTGGATATGGGTAATGCAATGAGACTGATAGTACTGCAGATTTAATCACCATATGCAGCTTGATAACGAGGATGCCATGTCAAGAGCAAACAGAGCTCTGAAGATTGTAAGAAGATTGAATCAAGTCTGGCTGACGGGAAATAAAATGTTACTAAGTAGAAATATAAAGTTTGTCTGTGTGATGTTTAACTAGATGATTGTACTAAAATATTACTAGCTTTCCTGAAATGGTATATAAACACATGTAGTCCTCAGTAAAGTAGGATTCTGATCACCGTTCAGTGTCCCCGTCTCTCTCTCATCGTCGACAGAGGTCAGATGATATTTACACAGAGAAATCCTGATAATTTTTCTATGAGAAGTACAGCTGCTAATGGGATACAGTACATCTATAAAGGAGAATGTTTGAGGCAAATTACCTATCTTTGGTAACATAATTTCTTATTATAAGTCAAGACAAGGTTGTCACCTCTTTCGGATCAAGGTTAATCTACTCATAGCCATTAAATTCATGCACATGCATTATCAAGAATGTCTTTTACAGCTTCTCACGTTAATAATTTGAAGCATTACCAGCTGTACATGACACTTTCTATCACAAATGCAGAAGAGCCAGAAAGGATTTGCACTGTTTTGTCTAGCTTTCAGGCTATGCACTTAGCTGTCAAGGAACAAGATCAGTAAGAAATTTTAGCTATACAACAAGGCAAAGCAATAAAAACAGATTGTCACACTATTGAGTTCTTTCCCCTCAGCGGATGATGGAGAATATTTCTGCACAGCAACAGAAGTGTTAACCTCCAAGAGCCTAGGTAAAAGGTGACCAAGTTAAGGTTCACCACTCCCAAAGGCTGGAAATTATTGCATGATGAAGCCCAGCCCACACTCTCCTTGCTAACAAGCTAAAGTTTTATTCCATTTAATAGACTTTGCTGCACTGACACGTTTCTAATTTAAAGATACCATGTTTTAGTGTGAAAAATCCTGAACCAGATGGGAAAATCAGAATCGTATTCCACTGTTCATATTTCACAAATCCCCTACAAAAACCTTGAAAACTGTTTCCTCCACAATCAAAGAGGACTGATTTCAGACATATGAAAGCTAGGCTAAGTGCATTTAGTGACCCTCTAGCATTTGCTGCCAAAAATTAGATTGAAATGTTGAAATGCTGGATTTGAAATTTGAAAAAGCCTCATCTTTGATTAACTACCTCGTAATCTATAAGGGCAGCTGCTTTAAGACACTAAACAGATGCATCTGTAAGAGCAAATAGAAAGGAAAATGTTTCCTCTGATTAAGATTTGCAAAAAACTTGACATGCAGTTTTGCAAACAGTTGAGAGGTAGCAAATACAGAGATCAGACTATCAGAGAGATGAGGCACTGTTTTTTTTCAGCAGGAGTAAACACCAAATTGTCCTACTTTAATGTTACCAGATGTATTATTGGTGCTTGACTAAACTCAAAGCAGTGGCACGTTTAGTATACGCAGTGCATTACTGACTGGAAAGCCAAAGTCAGAGGCTTAGTAGTTTATTTTACATGTAACAAAACTCACAAGATCCTCCAAGATCCCTCCTGCATGAAATGGCTATACTGATCACGTGAACATTCCCTGAGAGCATTCAAGTGGATGCAGAATGAACAGACAGGCAATGGATTCCCAGCATCAGGCCCTTGGAAACTGAAATGCTCCATCCACAAACAATCCACTAAATTAGGTTTAAAATAGGTTATAAAAGAGATTTCAGGGAATTAGAAGTTCAGTGAGTTCATCCACTGACATGTGCTCTCCAAAGTGGCATTTTCACAGATTAAAGCAGTTTCACTGTCATATATTACAAAAAGTATAATTACCTGGCAGCAAATTACACATTTTTGCAAAGGAAGAGGACTGAGGCTTTTTATGAAGACCAGTGTAGGCAACACACAGGGATGAAGCTTAAGTTTCTTAGATTCACAGTAAAAAACAATAGCACATTCAAACATCCCACATAGTGCCTCATCTCACACAGCCAAAGGACCCAGAATTTCCTCACAAGGATCTTGTGAATACACACCTCCAGGAGAGATGAGGGAGAGCAACTGTTGACCCTGGGAAAGCATATGGGAGAGCACATAGCCTCAGAAGAGCTGGCAGCATCAGAAAGGCTTCTGCTACCATGGAGGTTCTGACCCTGCTTCTTTGCCTTCTGGGAGAAACCACATTTGTACATGACCTGGAAACACTTTCAGCCAGACTCCAATACATCACAGCCTATGTGGGAGAAATTAAACTATATGGAAATATGTAACCCACATATCTGGCTTCCTTTTTGTAGCAGTTTTCCTGATACAATGGACACTTTCCTGATAAGAAGTCCTGCTGTTGTCAAACTAGAGAAGACTGGCAATGGTTTCAAAATACTCCCTGTGGAAAATTTTCCACAACTTCCCAAAATTTCCCCTGCACACTTTCTCTGCCAGTTGTGTGTTCATGGCACAGTCTTAACCTGCTCATACTTCGATGAAAAGACAACTGCAACAAAAAGTATCCACCATCAGTTAATGCAAAAATGCAGAGGTGACCAAGGTTGTCAAATCTGTCCAAGTACTATGGCAATGAGACTGAATCTCAAAAAAATGGTGATGCTTCCACTCACTGCTCTGCTGAGTGACTAAATAGGCTAAATGAACTGCTGTGCTATGGGAGTAAATGCCAAACTCAAAAAAAGTTCATGGAGCTTTCAGTTCCAGTGGCATTTCTTTTAGAAATGGAGTATCTACCCAAATTGGACTCCCAGGCCAGAAAAGGAGCAGTGTCTAAATGCAAATACAGGTAAAGACACCTGGAACAGCCATCTGGAACTACTCAGCGTCAAGTCAGTCAACATGACCGAGTTCTTGTCTGACCATATGTTAAGAATGGCCACATTCTCTGTGAAGATTTACCTTAAAATGGATCCAAGCATAGCCTGAAGTGAACTGCAGCACAACTGTATTCATGAAGCTGAGGCAGGGATGAGAGCAGCAAGGTTTTCAGCCAGGAGGAAAGGACACAGCTGCACAGCCAGATGCCAGTAAGAGCACCACAGTTGCAATCAGGACGCATGGTCATCACAGGCCAGCCAGATGTCTAAAATAGTATGGAAAGCACTTGATGAAAATAGTCATGCTATCAAAAGAGCGCAAATCTTATTTTTTGTTTATCCCCTGTTTTTATGTTTTTCTGCTTTATTCTGTTTATGTACTGGTTTGAAGGCAACCCAGCAGGATGAATTAAGTCCACATAAATATATTGTGAAAGATGCCAAGTCAGAACTACAATCTAATAGGAAAATTACAATAAAGGCAATAGCACAGAAACAATGGCTCACACCAACAAAATTAGAATACAACCTGACACTCTGTTGGTCACGGTGATGGCAGCAGTCTGATGGGAGTGATGGATGTGGTCCTGTTGAAGTGGTGATCCTGTAGAAAGGTCTGGTCTTCTCTGGAGGTCCTGTGATAGTTATCAAGAGCTCTTCTCCTCTGGAAACTCAGTAGTGGTATTGTGGTGTCTCAAACTCCAGATTATATACAGGTAGGAATGTTCCGCTCCTCCCTCAGGGCAGGGCATGTCATAATGGGATGGTGCAATTTTATGAGAAATTCTGGGAGACCTTGATGGCACATTAGCAGAGATGGTTCCCCATCTCTGGATGGCTGCTGCTTCAGGGCTGAGTCATGAAGAAGATAAAGAACACTTCTCCACCCATTCTAACAGCTCATGTAGATGGTAGCAGAATATATACTTTTGTTTACACCTTACATTGGAACCCAAGACACCTCATTTTCTTTGACCTTCTTGAAGCTTTCTGAGCAGGCATACCCTAACCAGTTTTAGTAACTAAGAGAATTTTAACCCTTCTTTCTCAAAGAGGCAGAGGAAGGACAGATCTTCAGCACAGTGAATGCTCCCTATATTTCCATACCTTTATAACAACTATTTCAATCAACCAGGCCCTCCTACAACATTCCTAATCACTGCTGCATGTTCAGAGCCAAAGCATATTAATCTCAGAATCTGCAGTTCTAAAGACAATATAGTTGAAGAGAAGTAAAGTATTTAAAACCACTAAAACAATGATGAAGTGTTAAATACCATTATCTACCAATATTAGCTTAATTTTACAGAGTGCACACATAGACAATGTAAGAATCCCTTTGCCCTTGGAAAGGATTAAAATTTGCTTGAACGTTACAGGGATTTTCTTAATCTTTCTTCCAAGCATTGGAACAATCCTATAAATTTCCTGATTTAGCCTGCAAATTAATTCTGCAAATACAACTCTAGAACCTGCACTCTTAATTTTTCTTAAGGAATAGCAGCAGCAGCTGAGGACAGAATGTTGCTGCTCTCTGCCAGGGAAGTGTTCACCAACCCTGCCAGCATCAGTAAATGTACTGAGTGTGCCAAGACAAATGGGACCCAGCTGTTTTAACACAGACCCACAATACAGCTGGATAGTGCACTGCAAGTGGAATGGCAGGTCTAGATACCTTTTTTCTCTAAATATTTCTAAATCTAGGAATAACTTATGCAGAAGAGGCAAATGTTGTTAGATTCCCCAAACAGTTTGTCTGACATTTTGGAGCTTGGCAGAAACCCACATGACTAAAAGCTACAGTCAGCAGCTTGGCATTGGACCATCCAGTCATTACATTTGGTCCCATCAGATACCATTCCTGTCACAGAACTATAGGCACAGTGGGAGCAAAGTATCTTTTATGATGCAAATTTCAAAGTCACCAGAAGTTTTAATCGAATAAAGCTTCTGTTGCAGGTCGTCTGCCTCAGTGGGGTTCCGGGTTTTCAGCCTAACTTGTAGTCTGTCCCATTTCCCTCATAAACAGAAGTTTCACTTGTCCATATTGATCTCCTGTGCAATACACCTGCTGACAAATCAGCCTTTCATATTAGTGATGGTTAAACAACTTTCTCTCTATCTGCTCTCAGCAAAAGTAGATGACTGATTTTCTTCCATATGTTCAGGATTTTTGACTGCCTGGCTCCCATGCAGCCTTTTGCAGTCACCTATATTTTTGCTTGTTTGGCAGTCCAGAAGGCACAAATTAATAAGAGGAATGATGTTAGCAGCCATACCTTCACTCATTGAATTATTTGTAAAGACACTAGCACCCATCTTTGAAATGGGTCATACTGACTTTGGGCAGCAGGTTTGTTACAGAGCTCAGATGTCTCGGCTCCTGAAACAGACAAGGGGCTCTGCACAAGGCTAAACTTTGGGATAAAACAGTAGATTCAGTGGGGATACATGGTAGGCGATTTGGGAAGGCTGTACCTTCCTAGTACCTCAGCCACTGGGGGAAGGAAGAGGGCAACATGCAGCTGGTAGTTTAGATAAAAGGAGGCTGCACCCTCCAAAACCCCAAGAGAGAAAAGCCTTTGGAGGTGTGCACTAGTGGACACTCTCCCTTTGTTCAAATAAAGCTGTCTCCTTTTCAGTTGTATGTGTCAGGAAAATTAATACATAAATGTTGTTGGATACTGCTGCGAACTAGGGAAAAAAACAGCCTTGAAGCCTTGCGTTTCTCAGGCTGTTCAAGGACAAGAAATTATAACAATGATTAAACACCTGCTGGAGACGTGATGTTTTGCAGAAAGCATGTTTTTAAAGAGGTGTTGCCTTCTTGGACCAATGAACCTTTTCTATTTTGTATTGCATGAACTACCCTATATAACTGTAGTGTTTCTTTAAATAAAGCTCTCTTTCTGTTTGTCCATTGCACGCAGAACTATGTTGCATTATCCTTTCTGCCGCCCCTATAATCACAATGCAACATTTGGAGGTTCCACCGTGATATCTGCTCAAGTGAATGGAGATGACCTTAAGCGATTGTCACCAACTGGACAGTACCAGGATAAACTCGGAGCTGACAGACTGCTGACACTGGGACAGACCTACCAGGGCCGTCAACAACCAGGTCTGTGGTTTTTCTAACCAGAGCTGTGCCGAGAGCAGACTGAGTTCGCCAGAGACCAGGACTGAAATCCTGGGGCCAAAACCAGCGCTGGGAATCAGCAGGTCGGAGCCATGTGGGGACATGGCGGAAGCTCCCCTGAGTGCAGCAGGACGGGAGATCCAGGGACAATGTCAGCTGCTTCCTCCCTCACTGAGAGAGGCAGTATGAGCAGTAAGCTCTGGAGCCAATAGGCTCAATTTGGAGCGGTGAACTCCTGGCTAGCTGCTAGGAGGATCAGAGCTTTCTTTAAAATGGGGACTCAACAATCTAAAAAAAGGGGAAGCTGCACTCTCAATATGGAGAGGTGCTTTGGCAGAATCAGACTGCACCGGGGGTTCTATCCTCTGTAACTTTTCCTAAAAATCTGCCGATGGCGGTGGTTCCATGTGCAGCAAATCGCAATAGAAGCTTTACTGGCAGCCTGTGCGGAGCAGCCCATGGCGATAGTGTCTGCGTCTGCGGCGGGCGTGGAATGGCGACAGTCGCGGCCTGCGGGTGGCCCGGCCGCTCCTTCTTCACTGATTACGAGCTGGGCCCGCCTGCTCAGGCAGAGCCGCGGGAGCCGCGGCTGCCACCCACTCCAGATAAAGAGGTGGTGCTAGGTCTTCCCTCGCCTCTAATGCCAGAGCTTGACCCACCGCCCATCGGGGCGGGGTCTTGGTTGCCCTCCTCTGCCTCAGCAGGGCTGTGTTTTCCTCTGCTTTCCCCTCAGCACCGCAGCTCGTCAACCCGCAAGTGGTGACCTCCTCCTCCGCTTGGCCGGAGATGGCGCTGCCCCCGCTGCCTCTCATGCTGCTGCTGCCATCCTCCAGCCAGAAATGTCCCTGTCCGTAAAGCAGCCAAGCCTCAGGCATTGCAGCAGGGTGAAGGGGGCTCGATGGGGCACATGGAAATCCCCGGGGGTCCCAGGAACAATGGCATTTATGTGGAGGGGGGCGGTAGTCAGAGTCCTCGAGCAAATGTTTCTAAGCTCGATCTAATTTCTGGGAAAGAATTGTTGGAAAATTGTAATAATGGCATTGAACCAATGGACAATTTTAGATTTTGGTCCCGGTGAATTGTATTGCTTTTAGTTCTGGGGAATCGTATTACCTTTTGTTAAGACTTTTAGCCAGAGTTTTACAATGTATTAAGATAATAATGAGTTTTGGTTCTAGTAAATTGTATTAGAGATGGGTTTTAGTTAACTGCTAAAACTCCATGAGAAGTTTTTGCCAGATTTTTTGTAATTTATTTAGAATGGTGATGGATTTTAGTTCTGGGGAACAGTGGCAGATTTTACTATAGTATTAGAAATAGTGCTTTGGTGGTGAATTTTTTGCAAGGAAGGTCAACAAATTTGGAACCTTCCTAGGCTAGTATCCTCAGGTCTCCTGCATGTCTTTGTCCTCCCTAGCAAAGGGCCCTGCTGGGGAGCACAAATACATTTTTTTCATTTTTTTTGTAATATATTTCAGAAAGGGGGACATGTCATTGGATACTGCTGGGAACTAGGGAAAAAGCAGGCTTGAAACCTTGGGTTTCTCAGGCAAGAACAAGAAATTATAGCAACAATTAAACACCTGCTGGAGAAGTGTGCTACATGATGTTTTGCAGAAAGCATGTTTTCAAAGAGCTGTTGCCTTCTTGGACCAATAAGTCTTTTCTATCCTGTTTTGCATGAACTACTCCACATAATTCTAGTGTTTCTTTAAATAAAGCTCTCTTTCTGTTTGTCCATTGCACGAAGAACTATGTTGCATTATCCTTTCTGCTGCTCCTATAGCCAAAATGCAACATACAAACACCAGAGGTTTCTGTCCAAGAAGGAGACAGAGGAACCCTTTTGCTTTATTCGAATAAAGGGAGAGGCCACGGGCATTCCCCTGGGATCTCTCAAATTTTTGGAGGACGCAGCCTCCTTTTTATCCTAATTTCCCGGCCGCATTTCCCTCTCTCTTTCTCCATTGGCTGAGGTATTTGAGAGGCACGGGCTTCCCAGAATGCCTGATACCTGAGACTCCCCTCTAATGTATAACCCTCCCTTTTAATTTTTAATTCTTATAGAATTAATAGTTTTTCCCCATTGCTTCTTTCATCTTCCAATATCCAATTTCATTTATCAGCAAACCTACAGTTTGTAAAGGCAAATATATTTTTGCATTCATCAATCAGTGGAATACATCCCATTGTTTCTTTTATCTCTCAGTGCTAGCCTTATCTACCAGCAGATCCACAGCTCGTTTGCAAAAACAAATCCGACATTCCTCTCAAACCCAAAGGAATAGTTAATAATTAAACAAAAAGTTGAATGTTTAAAGACTGAAATGTTTTTCTTGTCATTCATGTCATATACTGTGGCATCAAGACTCATGCACAGTTCCTGGGCTGGTCCTTGTTTTCTACCCTACCCTAAATACTGTTATTTTTGCTTCTTTTTTGAGAGTGACAAGTGACAGTCAGAACATCAGCTTCTTGGAGCTATTTCTACATATTTTATACACTGTTGTTGAGGGCGGGGGTGCTTCTTACAAAATGCCATGCTAAGATGAAGCAAGCAAAATAAGCACCATTTTCCTACACAATCACAAAAGGATGAACAAAGATGAAGAAAGCAGGAAATAAACACTGTCAGAGAATTATAAAGTGGAGGAAAGCCAGACAAGTGAAGACAAAGGAGCTTCCACTTGAAAAAGAGCTGCTGATTGCCCTTCATCACCTTGCACCTGAAGTGAGCTCTGAGCAGCTTAGCTAAATCTTGTGTCATTCGGCTGTGAAAGCCACCTAAACGGCCTTGTCCACAGAAACCTGTGCTGCTCTGAAAGGGTGAAAGTGCCACATCTGCTGTTCCAGTAGTGCTCACAGCCATCTTGGCAGTGACACTGTGTTTGTTGACAGTCTGGTCTATGTTTCCTTCACGTGCTTCATGCCTTTTCCCAAGCCACAAAGATACACACTCAGTAAGGATGAAGAAGAAGGTGGTAAGAGGAAACTAATATGGTGGCATAATCCAGTAATAAAGTCAATTGCTTCTCTATTCACTCCTTTCAGGACATTTCCACATCTCCAGTTACCATTAGAACAGCTGAGTGGAGTGGGATTCCTTCGGTGTGCCATATATTTTTGCCAAACTCTATCCAAAAGCCTCTTTCCTCTTGTGCCATAAGGCACATTTTCATATATTAAAATATATATATACCTAACTTTCTGCGGGTAAATGTAGTGTTCATTAACATCAGTTATAGACTCTCAGATGAATAAAGCCCCTGAGCCAAATGGTGGGAATACAGAGCAAAAATACACATGGTTGTAATCCATGTGTGCCTGCTGCAAACTGTCCCTCTCCCAGGCACACAGCCCTCCCACAACTGCTGTGACATGGGTCTCTTTTCCAGGAGGTGCAGCCCTCCAAGGACAGACTGCCCCAGCCTGGAAGCAGGGACCCTCTCCCTCCACCGGGTCTCCCACTGGATCACAGCCTCCTCCAGGCATCCACCCACTTTGGCATGGGCACCTCCCCCAAGGGCTGTGCATGGATCTCTGCATCCCCCACGGATCCAAATGGGGTGTGCATGGATCTCTGCATCCCCCGTGGATCCAAATGGGGTGTGCATGGATCTCTGCATCCCCTGTGGATCCCCACGGGCTGTGGGTGGATCTCTGAATCCCCCATGGATCCCCATGGGCTGCAGGGAAACAGCTGCTTCACTATGGCTTCACCACAGCCTGGAGGAGCTCCTCCCCTCCTTCTCCATCAACCTTGGTGTCTCCACAGTGTTTCCCTCACATGTTCTCACCTCCTCCTCTTCTCTGGCTAGAAAAATAAACTGTGTTGCCCATTGTTTTGGTTTTCTTCTTAGATACATTATCACAGAGGCATTACCAACATCTCTAATTGGCCCAGGGTTGGCCAGCAGCATGTCCATCTTCAGAGCCATCTGGGATTGGCTCTGCTGGACATGGTGGAAGCTTCTAGCAACTTCTCACAGAAGCCACCTCTGTGGACCCCCCACTACCAAATAACGAGGTACAAAACCAACATATTATTTTCCAAGATAGCAACTTCTCTTTCTCAGCCTGAATTTGTCACACTGGTAACACTGGTCCCAGGAAATGCCTTGTCATGCTGTGTTGAATGTTGTGACACCATTGGGGAATCATCAATTAATGTTATTAAGGAGAAGCCTTGTCCTCTGCAGAAATTGTACACTCGAATCATGTGCACATACATTGCTGCATATACCCCATGGCTTTAGAGCCCCTAGACTACTATGCTAGCCCTTGCTGCAATGGGGCAGGGTACTGGGACAGTCATTGAGGCTCTAGACCCATCCCTGAACTTCCACTCTGCCCAAGGACAGTTCCCAGCACCGCTGGTTTTGTTCTCTATTTAGTGACTCACAGTTAACAGCTACAAAGCACTTCCTTGCACAGCACATGTAAATGACATTGTTTCACAATGCTACTGATGTTTTCTGAGAAACAGCTTGACATATACTGCACAATACTTTGCAGCACAGGAAATTAACTACTGCTGTACAGAAGCTCACATTGAGCATGCAGTGCACATCTGGAATAATCAAGGTTCTGATGCCAGCCTGCCTTGAGTCAATGGGGAGAGAAGTTCAGCAGCAGATGAGGCTTTGGCCTGAAGGAATATAAATACCTGGATATCATATTGCTTGATTAGCTCACTAGATAATTTCATGTGAGACAGCTGAACAAAGTCTTAAAGAGATCGTGAAAAATGCAAAGCTCCCTTAAGTGTATCAGCTTTTCTTCAGGGGCATTTAAGGTTTATGTGGCCCATTTTAGGCATCATTTTAACCTTTGCCTCCTCTCTGTACTTACTGTATTTACCTTTTTTTTGTGACAGAATTTAACAGGTGGACAGGATCTGATTCATCTGGATCTGTTCATCTGGTTGCACCCTTTCAGGACATTAAAAATCTCTTAGTGTATTTTCTACTAATAGATTGGCTGTTCAAAACATAGCCATGCAAAGTATGTGTTGTGAAATTCTTAATGCTCTCTGCTGTCTGTAGACATTGGAGACTTTCTGATCTTCTTGAAGGTTTTTGAAGGAATAAGACAGTGGTGGCTTTTTTACCCCAAACATATTTTATATTCACAGGTTTCTTTCCTTATCTTCTTTTTCCTGAGCTAAGTGCCCACTAGCTCAGAAGAGCCCAGCCTTGTGAATGTGCATCGGGGACACACAGTCTAAGTTTTCTGCAAACCTCCTACACTCTTCATGACCTTTGACAGCCTCTAATGGTCTCATCTGCTGGGGATTATGTAATGTGCCCCACTATGTCACTTGGAAAATGTCAGCTAAGTGAATAAGTCTGCAGGTGAAGAAGACAAAGTGATGTGCCACACCTTTCCTTCTGGAGAATTGGAAAGCAAAGAACTGCTCGCTCAGGTGTGAGTGCTTTAGAGCAGTGAGGAGGCAGCATTAGCAAAGGACACCAAGTGTTTAAGGATTCACTGCTACTTTTCTGCTCTGAATAATTCCCTGAAAGGGCAAAGAAAGCTGTCAGGGGTCGTCTGATTTACAGCTATTCACCGTGATTTTCTCTTGCTGGAGCTACTGCAGCTGCAGTCCAAAAGACAACAGGCAGAGAGAGACACAAAGAGAAAAGTTCCTGGGAAAGGACATCACCCTCCTTCCTCCCCCACCTTTCAAGTGGGAGGTTTGTATTTTGCTTTTGTGGCACATCAGGTGCAGGCTGCTGCTGCCCAGCACAGACAAAACCCAAGGAACAAGGGCATTCCTTAGTTTATATGTTCCATGCTCAGGCTTGCTGAAAAAGCCGCTCTGCCAATTGCATGCATTCAGTGGGTTTAAGGAAGAGGAACCCTAAAAGTGCTGTGTTCTGTTGTCTCCAGATCGTGCTGCCTCTTTAAAATCAGAAGTGCACGGACAGCTTCAAGGTGCCTCCCACTGAGCAAAGGCTTTAGATGCAGGCACAGAGGCAGAGGAGCCATCCTCCCCTGAGCAGAGGGCTAACCTAATGAGAGAGAAAGGAGCGCTCAGCAGAGTCCTTGGGCTGCTTCCAGTGATCCTTTCTGTCCTCCAGTAACAGCAGCACATGCAGACAAGAAACCTGGTGGCTCTCCACAGGGTGCCTGAGACCTACAAGAAGATGAGTGCAACTGCAGGTACCCCTTGCTGATAGTGTTATGTCAGTTTGTGGATGGTTGTGTTGTCTGTATTTATTTTATAGCTCTTTTGGTCATTTGCATTGAAATGTGACTCAGATACTGCCCCTTGCTTTGGCCAGCAGATTTTGCATCCAAGTGTTTATTTAGCACTTCTCTTAAATTAATGTTTGCCTTTCCAGGCAGCTGTGGCAATGTCTCCTAAAGCAGTCCCTTGTCAGAACTGTTTCGTTTCAGGCTTTGGCTTTCTATTATTCTGTTCTGCAATGCTCAGTTTGAAAAACAGTGTGGTCACCAAAGTTGTAAAAGAGAGTTTCTGACATATTTTTTAAGTGTCTGTACATCAGGGTCAGAAAGTGATTCCAGGGAAAGAAGGGAGCAACAGCTTCATTAGGCAGATTTTCCTTTGTAGCCATGAATGCCATTGTTCAGTATCGGTTGACACCTCGAGGACTTGCTGCTCGAGGGCAGAAAAAGAAGTAATGCTCCCTGATCCTCTGCTGGGATGAGGTGGCACTGCCCTGACAGCCAGGAGTCTGGTGTGCAGATTCCTATATAAACCATGGGAAGATACAAGAAAATGCTCTCTCAGCATTTTGATAGAGAGGCAAAGATAAGATGAGGTGTTATTTTCCCCCTCTGTGTGGGAAAAAAAAATTATTTTTTTTATATTTGATACAATTGGCAGTACAAAGAGGGGAGCCTGTTTCTCCCCAACATCAGAAATGCAAGGCACTCTGTCTTGCTTACAGAAGATTTTCCCTTTCATATTTCACTCTCTGTGGAAACACTTCCCCCATGGCAGATTTGCCTTCACAGCTAACCTCTACCCCTGATCCTGCGACCCGTCCCGCTGGTCCCACCGCCCCTTCCCCCGCGCCATCTGCCGCTCCTGTTCCTGCCCCCTCGGTGTCCACACCCGTCCCTGGCCCCGTCCCCCCGGCGCCCCACTCCCGCCTGTCTCTGCCCCTCCCGCGGCTCCCGGACCCCTTGCGTTTGCCCTGCCGCTGGCTTCCCCCCTCATCCCCCCGATCCCGCCGCCTCGGATGCCATCCTCACGTTTCCGCCCGCCGTTCCGCCGCGTCCTAGCCTCGCCCCCTCGGTGCCCGCAGCCATCCCTGTCCCGACTCCCAGCCCCCGTGCAGCCGCGTACCGACGCTGCCCCTGCGTGCCTGCCCGCCCCTGCCCCGCCGCGACCGCGCTGCTTGCTGCTGCCGCCGCGCCGCCCCTGCCCTCCTCCCCCCTGCCCATGGCTTCCCCTGCCCCCCCCACCGCCAGGCGCCGCCGCCATTACGCACGTGGAGCCCATTGTGCCCGGCGCGTTACATGCCCAGCACTCTGCTGTGTCCACGGCTTTGATAAACACACCACTGCTGCAATCCCCAGCCCCGGCCAGCCAGACCGCGCCGTTTCACTCCGTGCAGGCGCCCCCGGGGACGGTCCCCTTTCCCGAACCGGGGGGAGCCTGTCGGACAGTGAACCAGCCGCCGGAGCTCGCCTGCGGCAAAGCGTTTCCGCTTGGACATGGCCCCGCAGCCGCGCTGGCCGTGGAGCCGCCGCTCGCACCGTCCTGTCCGGAGCATGGCCGCGGCCGAGGCGCCGCTGCTCAGCGGCTATTCCGTGTCGCTAGCGGCGGCGCAGCCCCCGGTCGGCCTGTACCGCATATGGCCCTGGCCATGACTGTGTGTGCAGCTCCCACGCCACCCGATGAGTCTCTGATCCGGCCCCCGCTGCAGCCCCATCTCTGTCTCCCGCTGTGGACACGGCTCTCTCGCAGACAGCGCCGCAGTCCGTGCCCGCCAGCGCGTCTCTGCCCTTCCCAGCCCCTCTCGGTCCAGAGCAGTCCGCCTCGCTCCCGACTCCCGCTGCTGGTCCCCCGAACACAGCTCCACTGCCCGCCTATGCCAGCACTGCTCCACCCTCCCTACAACTCGCCGGAGCCGGCCGCCCGCAGCCCGCCATGCAGCCGCCCGCCATGATGACCTCCGCCGCTCCGGACACGACCGCAGCACATGCACGGAGCTCGCCAGCGCCGCCTGCGCTCTCCACGCCGCTCCTGGGTCCCAGTGCCTGTCCTCAAACGTATCCCTCTGCAGCTTTCCCTACGCCGGACCTAAATGTGGCGTATATCCCAGCGTTTCAATGACGCCTCCGCAGTCAGCATCCCGGTACACCGAGAGCCTCCAGCAGTACCACCGCACCTACCGCCGAATCCACCCAGTTCAGACGCATTTCTACAGGACAGAGGGGGAGGTGACGCCATAGTGCCCCCGTTAATAATGGAACAAACAAGGAACTATTTTACACCTGCAAATACTTTGCCTATCGTGCAAAAGACATCTCAGCTTCAAACTGCGACGCTGCATCCTCAAACCCCGCCAGATTTAAAACCACAAAAATATTATGATGCTTCAGTATTGACGGACTGGCAAAAAATTAGACGGGACATTTGTAAAAATGAATGCCTTAATGTGATGGCACTGCCTGTCATCTTTAATCCCCAGCCCGGTGATCCCAGGAGGTGGTCTCCCATTCCGTCTCATGAGATTAAGGAATTAAGGAAAGCATTAAGGGATAATGGCATCGCATCACCCTATTTCAAACAGGTGCTAAAAAGTACATTGGATGGACATACACTTACACCGAATGATTGTAAAAACCTCGCGATGGTCACGCTTACTGACTCACAATATCTCCGGTGGGAATTGAAGTGGAAAAGGATGCTCACAGAAATGTTAACAACTTACAGAGATAGTACGGATGTAGAGCTGCGTGCTCTGACCATATCTAAGTTATCTGGTGACCATCCCGATGACAAAAATGAAGATCAGGTGAATCTTCCCAGAGCAGCCTTAGATGATATTAAGAAAATGGCACGCAAGGCATTTCTGCAGGTTCACCCTGCAGGAGTCTTTGAAAAGTCCTACAACCTGATTACCCAAGACCCAGCTGAACCTTTCACCGCATTTGTGGATAGAGTAATCCAGGCTTCTGAAAGGCAGTGTGCTGATGACATTGCTCGCCCGATAATGATAAGAGACATCATTGAAAATAATGCCAATACAGAATGTAAAAGGGCCATCAAAGCCATGGCGAAGGACAAACCAACAGTGCCCGAAATGATAGATGCCTGCAATAAATCGGAAGTCCGCAGCACGTGGCTTCTATCCAAGCAAATGAATTGGGAAAAACCCTCGCAGAACATCTTGAAAGGGTTCTTAGTGCACAGACATCACAAACCGCTGCACTGGCAGCTCAAACAGAAGCCCTGCGAACCAGGCAGGCACATTGCTGTATGCCAGATAAACCCTTTTTCCTTGCAATTTTAGGACAAGAGCTGAGACTGTGTGGTCTCATCTTTCAATGGGACCCCTCTCAAAAAGATCCCTTGTTAATGATTGAATGGGTTTTCATTTCTTACAGGTCACCAAACACAATCCTCACACCTTTAGAAATGATGTCTCAGATCATCATCAAAGGTAGAGCAAGGCTTCTTTCAATAGCAGGTTGTGAATTTGCAATTATCTATTTGCCCATGAAGAAAACTTATTTTGAGTGGGCAATGCAAAAATCAGAAGACTTGCTGTATGCCTTGCTTGATTTTCCAGGCATTTGCTCCATTCACTATCCGGCACACAAGATGATCAAAGTTAAATTATGCTACAAAGAAAAACCTCTGATCAGTGAAGAACCTTTAGAAGCAATTACTGTCTTTACTGATGGATCAGGGCAAACACACAATTCAGTAGTTACATGGCAAAATATGGAAACAAAAGCTTGGGAACAAGATTTTCAAAAGGTTGAAGGTTCTCCTCAGATTGTAGAATCAGCAGCAGTTGTAAGGGCTTTTCAGCTCTTTCCAGAACCTCTCAACTTGATAACTGACTCAGCATATGTTGCTAATATTGTCAAGAGAATTGAGGGATCAGTTCTAAAGGATGTGAACAATGATAAGTTATGTCTTTGGTTTACCTGTCTTTACCAAACCCAATCTCACAGAACTAATCCTTATTTTATTTCCCACATAGGGGCCCATTCAGGCCTCCCAGGATTTATGGCAGAGGGAAATGCTCGAGCAGATGCATTGGCATCAGCTGTCTCTGATGAGGAAGATACCTCAGTGCTTGCTGCAATAACTCTGCCTAACACTATTGAACAAGCAAAATTGAGCCATGCATTCTTTCACCAAAATGCACAGGCAATTAAACGAGATTTTCACATTACCTTAGAGCAAGCACAAAATATTGCACGAGCTTGCCCTGACTGCCAGCTAGTTCTGCCATTTCCTGCTACAGGAGCCACCAACCCAAGAGGGTTGGAGAGCTTGAAGAAATGGCAAATAGATGTTACTAAGTATCCCTCTTTTGGGAAGATTAAAAAAACATCCATGTCTCTGTGGATACATTTTCAAATGCAATTTTTTGCTTCTGTGCACACAGGGGAAACGGCTGAGCATGTTTGCCAGCATTTTCCACAAGGCTTTTCTTATCTAGGTATCCCCTAAGAGGTTAAAACTGATAATGGTCCTTCTTATACCTCACATGAATTGGCTGCATTTTTAAATGACTGGGGCATTCGCCATACATTTGGCATTGCTCATTCACCCACAGGTCAGGGAATAATAGAAAGGACACATCAGACTCTGAAACACATTTTAGATCAACAGAAAGGGGGAGATCCTCAGGCCTCACCTCAAAGGAGGCTAAATAAAGCATTGTATGTCTACAATTTTTTTAACAGCTCTGCAGACAAGCCAGATCCTCCTATTTATAGACACTTTTTAAATAACCGAAAAGCAAAACTGAAGGAGCACCCCCAGTCTTGGTTAAAAACTTAGAAACAGGACAAATAGAGGGACCATACAACCTCATAACATGGGGAAAAGGGTTTGCGTGTGTTTCCACAGATGGAGGCCTCAAGTGGGTGCCAGCAAAGAATGTGAAGCCCCACTGTGCATCAAAACCTGCTGAAGCCTCCACAGCAGCCAGTGATCCTGTGAGAAGCCAGGAAGCAAACACCCAGACCTGAACTGTGCAGAATCATCAGGAGAAAGCGACCAGGAGAAACAGTTCAAGGAAAGAATGGAGTTTCATTGTTTGCATGAATGCATGTTGTTTTTCTTTCTTTGTTTTAGCTTTTGTAGTGAAGCGTTACCAGTGAATCAACCCCAGACAAATATCTGGGTTTCCTTAGCCAAGTCAGCAGGCTCCGACACCATCTGCTTATCTAACACAAGTCCTGACAAACCTTTTTCAACCTGTTTAGTAGGAGTACCTTTGCCAGAGGGTTTCAACAATGTCACCCTTGAAAGGTATTGGTCATATGAAGATCATATGCATCTCCAACTCCCAGCCAAAGACATCAAACTTACATTGACAATTTTAAAGCTGATCAATTTGATCTCCAAGAACTTGAAATCTTAGGTTCAGTAACTATGAACAGTTGTTATTTCTTTCATCTCATGGAAGGAGACAGTCCTCATTTAAATGTTACCCCATATCACCCAGTTTATAGCAATGTGACTTTTTGGTGTAATCAAACTAAACTTCTCACATATTTTGAGCCACACACAAGTCGATTTAGCAAACTTCCAATACGATTTCCCAAGGGAATTTGGCTCATTTGTGGAGACAGAGCATGGTAGGGCATACCTTCATATACAGAAAATGGCCCCGTGCACTTGGACAACTTACCATAACATCCCCCAGTGTTAAAGAGGTGGTCAAAAAGAAAAGTAGAAAAATCAGATCCTCCACAGGACATCATTTTGAAAGTGACTTTCGCCCGTGGAACTCTGACACGACAATTATCACAAGCATTTTTTACCTCAGGTGAGCACCTCATTTGCTCTGAGACAGTTAAATCAGTTGGGATGTTGGCTCAGTAAAGAAGTAGATGCCACATCAATTGCAATTAGTGACTTGTTGACAGATGAAGAAGCAGTGAAACATGCCACTCTACAAAACAGAGCAGCCCTTGACTTCCTTTTACTAGCTCATGGGCATGGCTGTGAAGATTTTCAAGGATTGTGTTGCATGAATTTATCAGATCATTCTGTTTCCATTCATAAACAGTTGCACAATTTGAAGGATTTAGCTAACCAAATTACTACAAGTGACCCAACCTGACTAGATAGGTTGTTCGAAGGTTGGAGCTTTGCCTCTTGGCTAAAGGAACTCTGTAAAAAAGGCTTGTTTATTCTATTAGTAATAGTTGTGTTATTAGTGTTTTTACCCTGCATACTCCAGTGTATAAGGAAAATAATGACCAAGACAGTTTCTAATATTTTTGTTGTTCAGCAAAATGGGGGAGATCTTGGTGAAGGAATAGCAAAGACTTATGAATGCCTAGCAAGCAGTTCTGAAACAATAGATGAAATAGAGATGTTAGCAGTATTTGACATAGATGCTGAAAATAGTTATGTTAAGGTTTGAGGCCTCTTCCTTTGTTTAGATAAAACCAAATACAATACATGGCAAAGAAGCAGCAGATATCCTGTCTCAAGCCTTGCAGGAAAGATCTCAAGATAAGGGTAAAGCCATAAAACATGGTAATTTAGTTGTTCCTATAGGTTGCATGCAAATATTAGGAAATTAGTATATTGTAATAGATTGGTTATTGGAATTTAGAATATTCATTATGGAATAATACTTATTGTACTGCAAATGGAAAATCCTTCTACTTCTCTCTTCTCCCTATTTCTCTTATCTTCTGTTTCTACTTCTCTCTTCTCTCTTCTCCTGTTCCTGCTTCTCCTCTCTTCCCTCCCCGCTCCTCCTCTCCACTCTTATTACCTCTAACTTTTCTCTAAGCTCTCTCTTATACCCACGCCCTATAATAAAATACAATCCTGAAGAACAGCAAATAATAAACTCCTGAGTCTGTCCCGCGACCGTCCAGAAACCCTCCCGGTCCCACAGCCTGTCTGTCATTAAAGTGTGTCTGAAGGTGTTTTGCAGTTAGGGAGTGCATTAAAAATGCCACTTGAGTCAGTGCTGAGCTTCAGTGACAAAAATGCCTACAAGCTGCTGTTCCTTTGAACGTGCAGAACCAAAGTCCTGCCAAAACACAGCAGTGGTGATTTGCTGATGCTGTGTCTGGCTCTGTTGCTGTGGAAGGGTTATGGAGCAGTGAAAAAACACCAACAAGACACTCTCCTGCTTGGTGCAGAAAAGAGCAAGAAAGAGCAATTTATTGAAAGAAACCATTGCCTTAAATAAGGCAGTTCATGGAAAACAAAATACAAACAGATCATTGGTCAGAGAAGGAGACACCTCTCCTCCCTGAATTTCTCATGGACCTTGCAGGTGTTTATCTCTGTTATGATTCTTTCTTTTGTGTTTACAGTAAAGAAGGGTCTCTGGCCTGGGAAAAGTCCTGGCTAGAGGCTGAGAAAGTTTCATGGCCTGAGAAAAATACTTAGAACTTGAGAAAAAGGCCTAGCTAAAATGTGCCTAGGCCTTCAGCAGTGTCCACAACCGGGACTGGCACTGGCTGTGGGGATTGGTTGTGGCTTTAGATCTTCCCAGAGCAGAGCAGCTGCTGGCTGCTGTAAAGTTGTTTCTTGTCAAGGCACGTCAGGCTCCAAAGGCAAAGAGCCCAAGCTCTCCAGTCCCTGTTCAATCTCTCTGCCATAAAGTCCCGATGGAAGCAGGAGCAGCTCTCTGCTGCAAGAGGTGGAAGCTGCGCCTGGTGCAAAGTGTCCAGAGGCAGATGCTCCCTGGCCTTTCTTCTTCTGTTCTTTTCTTCTTCATCTTCCTCTTTATCTTTCTCATGGGGTGGTAGTGGTGATGGTGATGGTGGGGGAAAGACTGAGGGACGAGAGAGGAGTGAGAGAGAGCTCTGGCTCCAATACACGGATTTTTTTGGATAAATTACCTAATGAGCCAAAATCATGAACCTTACGAATTTCTCCTAAACCTATTAGAATTCCGTAATACTAAACTCTACATCAAACTTGAGCATATGGCCTGTCTGTTCTATGTGAAGAATATATAAAATATTCCTACTGCAATTTTATTTTGTCTAGAACTAAGTTTTTAATGTCTCAATGCACCAATATTTTATAGGAGATTCCACAGCTTTTGTTTTTTATGGTATTTAAAACATAATTCTACATACTTCACACTAAGACTTATACTTTTACTTCATATCTATGCTACTTAATATTTCTAATTCCTTATACTAAAACTTAGACCTCTATTTAATGTCTGTGTGGTTTGCTGTATTTTAGCTTCTCAAAATATTTTAAATTTAATTCTTGCATACTGTTCTTTGTCGGAGGGAGTCAGAGAGGCTTCTCTGTTCCACTCTCCAACAACCAGGAATGGGGACAGGGGCAGAGACTGGGGACTGGGAAAGGGACATTGGAATGCGAATGAAAACATGAACAGGGAATAGGAATATGGGAACAGAACAGGAAATATGGAAATAGAAATTGGGAAGAAAATATGGGATGGAAAATTTAGAATATAGGACAGGGAACAGACATTGTGATAGGGCAAAAGGATTGGGAATGGGAATATAGGAAAGCGACTGGAAATATAGAAATGGAAATGTGGGAATGGGACTGGGATCAGGAATACTAGAAGGGGAACGGGACAGGGAATATGGGACTGGGAATATGTGAACGGTAACCAGGCAGAGAATACAGGACAGGGAATGATAGCGGGAATGGGATCTGAACTGGGACAGGGGCAGGAGTGGTGTGAGACAGGAATGGGATGAGGGCAAGAGCAGTGACAGTGGGGAGAGGAGGATCCTGGACAGGGGACAGCGGGAGCTGGGTCAGGGGGAAACGGGGAGGGTGTCAGGGCAGGGGGTCCTTGATCAGCTGCCCCAGAACCTCCGTCAGCATCTCCCAGTGCAGCCAGAGCCGCTGGGCCTGGGTACCCAAAGCCCTGAGCAACCCCCAAGGAAACCTGAAGTCCCTGGAACAGAGAGTCCCCCACATCCTCTGGAAGATCCCCCTGTGTCTGCAGGAATGTCTTAGTTCAATGTCTTCATTTTTACTCCAGTACTGTGTGTCTGGGAAGGAAAAAGAGAAATGAAAAGAAAATCCAGGCCACAGGGAGCCAGCACGAAGCTTTTCCTGCACTCAGGGCACTCACAGGGCTTCTCTCAGTGGAGACTCCATTGGTGTTGGGTCAAGGTAGAGCTCTGTGAGAAGCTGTTCCCACACTCAGGACACTTGTAGGGTCTCTCCCCAGTGTGGATGAGTCGGTGCCTGACGAGGTTGGAGTTTTGATGGAAGCTCTTCCCACAGTCGGGGCAGCAGAAGGGCCTCTCCCCTGTGTGAACGTGATAGTGCCAAAGGAGACTGGAGTGGGTTTGAAACCTCTTCCTGCATTTATCACACTCGTAAGGCCGTTCCCCTGTGTGGATTCTCTGGTGTCTGATCATGTCCCCTCTCCTCCTGAAGCCATTCCCACATTCCGAGCACTTGTGGGGCTTCTCCCCATGGTGAAGCTGCTCACGCAGCCCCAGCTCCGAGCTCTGGCCGCCTCCCTGGCCCGGGCTGGCTCTTTCCTGCTGGGATCCCCGGGCTGTGCGTTTGCAGCCCCTCCTTCTGCGGGATCTGCGGGGCTTTTCCTCCCCGTTGCATTCCTGCGCCGTGGAGCCGCTGCAAACGGCCTCTTGCCCGAGGCTGTGCCGCGGGGATTTGTCCTCCCTGCTGTCCGTGCTCAGCTCCTTGTCTGGAGGAGGAAGGACAAGGACAGGATGGGATTTGCCTCCGTGCCAGAGGGAAGGGCAAGGAGATCCCCCCAGGGCTGTGCTGCAGCCGGGGCCGTGCTGGGCTGGGAGATGGAGCAGGACATAGGGGGAAAGGGGCACTGACTTCCTCCTCACCTGCCGGCGGCTCCCGGGACATCGTCCTCATCCTCATGGCCTCCACCTCCTCAATGCAGCCAGGGTTTGGGAAATCCTGATTTGGGGAGGAAAAAGAGGGCTGAGCGTGTTGGGTTTGATGGAGGCGCTGCCCAAGGGCAGCTGGAGCAGTCAGCGCCCCTTTCAGCCTCGGGGGCCTGGAGCCCGCTCAGCACCAACCTCCCGCACCCCTCCAGGCTGCCGGGGGTCCCCCTGCTCCGGGATCGCCCCTCTGCCGCTCTCACCGCTCCGGGGCTCGGCTTTGGGCTCCTGCAAATCCAAACATCCCCTGAACCGCAAAATAAAACCCACAGGGAACCCCCCATGATGGATTTGGGGCGAGCTCCCCCTCCCCACCCACCTGCGGGTTCTTGGGAGGCGCTTCTGCCGCTCCCGGGGGACGCTGCGGTCTGTGCGGGCGTGCGGGGGAAGCGCGTGGTTCCAAAATCGCTCCTCCTCTTCCTGCCGCTCCTCCTGTGTCCCTCCTCTTCCTCCCGCTGCTTCTCTTCCGTCTCTTCCCGCTCCTCCTCCTCTCCCAGCGCAGCCAGAGCCGCTGGAACTGGGGTGCCCAACGCCCTGAGAAAACCCCAGGTCCCTCCCAGGACCCCTCAAATCCCTGGAACCGAGCGTCCCCCGCATCCCCTGGAAGATCCCTCCGTGTCCCCAAGCAGGTCGTTATTTAACATCTCTATTTTTACCCTGATTTTGGGTGTTTGGGAAGGACAAAGAGAAATGCAGAGAAAATCCAGGCCACGGGGAGGATGTGCAGCCCCCAGCCAGGTGTCTTCCCAACACGGATCAGCAGCACCAGGGCTCAGGGGGGCTCTGCCCACCGGGGGTCCCTGGGGATCATCCAGCGCGGATCCTGCCATGGGGATGGAGCTGCAGCAGGGCACTGTCTTGGTTTGACAGACAGGTGTCTGCTGAGGACCTCTGGAGCTTTTCTTGAAACGGAAAATGTAAACTCCTCCCTCTAAATTAATATGACTTGGAAATTAAGGAGCTCTCTGGCAAAGATATGTGATTTAGAATAGCAGTTTTTCACTGGGAAAATGAAAATAAAACTGTAGTAATATAACGACCAAAACACTGGCAAGGTCAGAATGCAACCTGTAACCCTGTTTGTCAGGGAGTTGGTTACAGTCTGAATAATGGTACCTGTAGTTTTATTGGAGGGGCTAATGTGGTTTTGTTGAAGCAATGATTTTGGAGAAGGGTGTAGTTACTTTTTTTAACATCTAGTGGTGATGAAGATAGGCCTGGTCTTCTTCTGGGAATTTAGTGGGAAAGGTTGCTCTGATGTTTCAAATTTCAGATTTTATTTCAAATTTCAGATTTTATTTAGGCAGAAAATACTTGGCTTTTCTCCTTGGCAGGGGCAGCTCCCATAAGGTATAACTCCTTGTGGGGAGGAGTTGTGAGGGATGGGTCATGGAAGAGATAAGGAGCCCTGCTCCACCTGGTTTCAGCAGATGGTGATAGAATGTATACTTCTGCTTGCATCTTGCATTCCAACTTAAGACATGATCTTATTCTGTTACCATCTGCATCCTACCCTAATTAATACCTTCTTTCAACTCTGCTATATATTTTTATCCACAGTGAAATTTTACACACAGTTCTCACTTGAGATTTGACTTTTCTGTGGTACTCAATGAGTTTCTTTATCTTTCTGCATTACCTACTAAGTGTAAGTAGGTTTTTGAGCAAAACCATTTGTACGGGTTGGTTTGCCTTTGATTGAGGTGGGCCTAATCTAAACAGTCTTAAAATACCTTTTATGTGTCCTACAGGGACTTTATCCCCATGCACTGTGTGCAAGGCTTCAGACTGGGCAGGACTTGCTTGAGTGATGGACTCTCAGGTGTTGACTATTTAGGTGGCTTTTGTTAAGTGCATTTCTCAATTTTTGGATGTTTCCCTGCCAAGTGCCTTTAGGGTAGTTTCAAGTAGTCTGTTGTACAGTTCAAGTTTCCTGGCAGCTGGTGTGTGATAAGGGATATGATCTATTTATTAAATATCCTGGTTTTTGGCTAAGATGTTTCTAAGGCTGTTCTTGAAATGGGGCCTGTTGTCTGATGATTCTCTCAGGGGTGCTGTGTCTTTATAGGACTTGCTTTTTTGTGCTTCAGACAGTGTTTTGAGTAGTAGTGTGAGGTACAGGGTGGGTTTCTAATGATCTAGTGGTGGCTTCTACAATTGTGATCACGTAGCACTTGCCTTGGGGGGTTTGAGGCAGTGTGATGTAGTTCATTTGCTGGGCTTCTTTATACTTATATTTGGAATACTGCCCCTCATATTAGAGAGGCCTTATTGGCTTGTCTTGCTTGATTTTAGCACATGTCTTACAGTTATGGATAACTTGAGAAATGTAATTTATAGTTAAACCTGCTTTTCAGTTTTGTGCCCACTTATAAATGGCATTTTTGCCTTGATGGCTTGAGGCAGTATGAGCCTATTGAACTAGGAACAACTCTCCCTTATGTTGCTAATTTAAATTTATTTGTGACATCTCTATTTTTGCAGCTTGATCTACTTGCTCCTTGTTTCAGTGTTCTTTATTAGCCTGACTTTTGGGGTCATGGTCATCTACATGATGGACTTTTAATGATAGTTTGTCTGAGTGGCAATATTTTTCCACTCATCAGCAGCCTCAATTGGTTTTCCTTTATGTTGCTAACTGGCCTTTTTTTACCTTTCTAGCTCACTCCACAGAGCATTGGTTACTATTTCTGATTCAGTATAAAGGTAGAGCTTTGGCCAGTTCTCTCTTTCAGCAGTGTCCAGGGCCAGCTGAATGGCTTTGAGTTCAGCAAGTGCACTTGATTCACCTTCTCCTTCAGTAGCTTGTGTGACTCATCGTGTGGGGCTCCCTGTGGCCACTTTCCACTTCTGGTTCATCTCAACCATGAGACAGAAACTGTCAGTGACAAGAGCACAGCGTGTTTCTTGTGCTGGTAGTTGGTTATATGGTGGAGCTTTTTAGCCTGGGTTACTTGTTTCTGATCCTTTTTGTTATTTAGACTAAGGTTTATATCTTGTGTCCGGTTTTAAGTGTTTTTAAAATATCAGGGTGATTTGTGTTTCTAATCCGGCCATGCTGTGTGTTGAGAGCAATCCATGGGCTCCATGTGGTGTGGGTGGCGTGGTGGGTAGAGGAGCCTTTTCTTTAAACATCCACCCTAGCACTGGGAGTCAGGGTGCCAGGAGGAGTTGTGCTTTTGTGATAATTTGTTTTGAGGTGGCTTGAACTTTCTTATTAAAGGCAGATGAGATTTTCTTGGGTTTTGGGTTTGTTTTTTTTTTTTTTTCTGGTTTCTTGTGAGTGTATTTTGCTTCAGACTTTGTGTAACTTTGACTCTAGAATTCTAGTGCTTGGCCTCGAGTCTCCCCAGGCACCTTCTGCTAAAGGCTCCAGGACAAGCCATTGTTCTTGGCTGCAGAGTAAAGCACATTCCTCACGTCTGGTCCCATCCTGACTGGACCAAGGGCACTGCATGAGCGATTTTCTTCTTGGTCTGGGTGAAGGTTTGTTGCTGTTCAGGGCCACAGCTGGAATTGTTCTTCTTAGGGTGAGCAGGCAGAGAGGGCTCACAATGTGACTGCACTCAGGAATGCATTTTCTAAAAACCTTTGGCCCCTAGGAAAGCTTGTGTTTCCTTCTTGCTGCTTGGTGGAGACACTGTGATGATCTCATTGCTCATTTCAGTGGGGATCTGGCTGTGTCCATCTTGCCACTCTACTCCCAGGAACTGGATCTCTCAGGCAGGTCCCTTGACTTTGCTCTTCTCCATGGCGAAACCTCATTCCAGCAGAATCTGGATGATCCTCTCTCCTTTCTCAAATACTTTTATTGCCCTGTTCCTCCACACAATGATGTTATTGATGTATTGCAGATGTTTTGGAGCTTTACCCTTTTCCAGTGCAGCCTGGATCAGCCCATGGCAGATGGTGGGGCTGTGTTTCCACCCCTGGGGCAGTCAGTTCCAGGTGTGCTGCACGTCCCCCCAGGTGAAAGCAAATTGAGGCCTGCACTCTGCTGCCAATGGAATGGAGAAAAATGCATTGGCAATGTCAATGGAGCCACTTTGCTGCTTTGGGCTCCAGCTCCTCCTGGAGATCCAGCGTGTCTGGCACGGCAGCGCTCAGCACTGGAGAATCAACGACTGGGAGAGAGAGGGGGTCTACTGACTGCTGATCAGAATCCAAATTTACTCTCAGCTTCATGTGCTTATATACCATTTTTAGGAAAGCTGGTAATTTTTTACTACCTTGGTTGAGTTATACATCACACAGACAAGCTTACACATTTTGCAACATTTCTATTTGATTCATTCTTCTTTCCTGTCACCAGTCTTGATCCAATCTTCATGGAGTCTTCAAAGCTCTGTTTGCTCTTGCCAAGGCATCTTGGTTACCAAGCTGCTTATGCTAATTAAATCCACAGCACTCTGTCTGAGCTCCCACAGTGGAGTCACTTCATTCAAGGCACAATAGCCTACAGTCAATTTCTATTGTCTGTCAGACTTGCCCACAGGGAAACTGGGGCTGTTGAAGGGTGAGTGGGTTTTACTGAGCACCCTTTGACTTTCTAGCCAAAATTTTATGGGTGGGGATAATGGCATCTTGATTCATTTGACACTGCTGGCTGTGTGCTGTTGAGGTGGCAGTTGGTACTTGTTGCACTTTCACCTTCAGGAACCTACTGTAGATGGGTTTCCTGACAGTCCAGACAAGGTGTTTAATTTCTCAATGCCCTCTGCCTCTACAGCAGCTGTTTCAAAAGCCCACCTGAGTCCCTTTGGGTCTTTGTAATAGCCATTCCAGAGGAAGGGTATACCCAGAATTCATGGAGCCTCTGGGTCAGTCACACTGGGATGTTTCTGCCACCCCTTCCCAGTCAGGCTCATTTCAGCCTCCAGCAGAGTCAATTCCTGTGATCCCCCATCACCCCAGCAATGGAAACAGGTTCTGCCCCCACATGTCCCAGTGGCATTAGGGTACACTGTGCACCAGGATCAACTAAAGGCTCTGATGTGCCAGGCCATTGGATCTGCTCCATCCAAAAGACCTGGCTGTCCTGTGCCTCTCCCTGGCTAGAGGCAGGGCCTCTCTAACCCTGGTTATCATTTCCTTCCTGGGCATACATACTAGAGGTTCTTTTAAGAGGATCCCACAGGTCATCTTCCTTTCTGCAATACCTGGCAGCTTGGTCATGGGAGGTTGAGGCTGCCTTCACTTGAGTGGAACTGCCTCTCTTAGTGCTTCCATCCCTGAGTTGATGCACCCGTGCTGCCAGCACAGAAGTGGGTTTCTCATTTTGCCTTTTCATGATTTCCCCATGGTTGTGCAAAAAGAACCACAGGTCAGCTCATGGGGTGTCCCCTCTCTCCCTAGCTGGGGGATGTTGGGCTCTGTCTTTGGGGCCTGTGCCTTGCACTGATGCTGCACGGATCTTCCTCACCTCTTCCCTTATCTCCCTCATCTCTTCCTTATACTCCTCTTTGAGTTCCTTAACCACAGCAGAGACATGAGCCTGCCTCTGGCCATTGATCACACTCTGATAATTTCTAAGCTTGTTGGTGACAGAACCTGTGAGGGAATGGTGACCTTTTTGTTTGTTGTAAGATAGGTTATCTTGAAACCCGGACATGCAGGCTTAAGATAAGTAATCTTGAAGCCCGGGGATGCGGGCTGGTCTGTGGGTATGTGATTACTGATTACTTAGGCTAGCACAATAACCAAACGTCTTAGTAATTTTTTTAGGAAAAAAGGAGCAAACAGAACAAGCTGGAAAAATGAATCAGCAAGAAGGGAAGAACTTAAAAGGGGGACTTGCGACTCGATCAGCGTGGCAGTTTTGTGGAGCGGAGTCTCCTTGCCACCCAGCGCTGCAATTTGCTTTTGCCGTCTGTACTCAATAAATTTTTCAAATTGGTTTGGAGTATGGCCCTTTGTGCTCATTTATAACAATTTGGTGCCGTGACTCGGATCGCGATTGGGTAAGGGGGATTTCCCGTCTGTGGGAAGGCGCGCCCCACCCTCTTGGTGGTCCCGAGGGATGGGAGCCACCGCTCCCACCTCGACCGACGAACCTAAAACCAGAAGGCAAAAGCAAAGGAGGAAAGGGCCCGGTTGACCCCTTAAATTTTGTGCACAAAGTCCAGAGAAGACGCGGGACGCGTAAGTAAAAGGGGATCCATTTGGGCGGGGTCGGGATCCCGGAGTGCAGCGACGTGGTGTGTGTGTGAGAGGGGAACTGGCAGCCAGATTCCCCAAGCGAGTGCGGACCCTTAGTAGTGCGGTTCCCACTGACCCTCGAGGGCTTGGGCCACGAAACAGGGGAAGCGAAAGTGACTTTTTGTGCGAATGAAGGCACTCCGGAGGAATGGGACAGGGGAAGAGTAAGCCTCCTGCAGGGATTAAACTCCCACCTGTACCAAGGGACAGTCCCTTGGGGTTTTTATTAGATAATTGGGAACATTTTCCGGACACAGGGGGGAAGGATAAGGCTAGGATGATACACTATTGTGTAGAGATATGGGGTGGAAAGGAAATCTCAAAGGGTGTGTTTTGGCCAGTATTTGGGTCTTCCGAGGACTGGGTGAAGCAAAAACTAAACATTTGGGTAAATACAAAGAAACCTTTTCACCTGGAGGAGAGTGAATATGCTAAGGTGTGGGTGGGCCGTCCAGAGGTGTTTATTTTAAAACTAACAGAAAAATCTAGCGAGAATAAGGAGAAGAAGAAGGGGGGTCGAGCTGAGGAGACTATGATAGTCCCTCCCCCATATGTGCCCCCACCCCAAACGCAAGGAAGGGGTCCCAATGCACCCCCGGAGGAAGATTCGGATTTAGATCAGTCAGAATATACTGGGCCAACAACTCGGAGCAGGGCTCGGAAAGGGCTGTTTCCCTTAAGAGAGATGCCCATGGGGGGACCGCAGGCGGGAATAGGATTTATATCGGTGCCCCTTAGCTCGGGGGATGTGAGAGACTTCAAGAAAGAAATGGGACACTTGTTGGAGGATCCATTGGGAGTGGCTGAAAGGGTAGATCAGTTTTTAGGCCCAAACATGTATACATGGGAGGAATTACAGTCTATTTTAAACATTTTGTTTACGGCAGAGGAAAAGATTATGATCAGGAGGGAGGGGATGCGTATTTGGGATGCCCAACATGCGCAGGGGCTGGCAGCAAATATAAAATGGCCCCTTCAGAACCCGAATTGGGATCATCAGAACCCGGCCCATAGAACCCATATGCAGGACTTAAGAACTATTATAGTCCAGGGAATTAGAGAATCAGTCCCAAGGGGTCAGAATATTAATAAAGCCTTTAATGAGAGACAAAGAAAGGAGGAGACCCCCACGGAATAGTTGGAGAGGTTGCGGAAGAACTTCCAACTATTCAGGAATGGACCCGGATGGTCAGATGGGACAGGCAGTGCTGAAGGTGCACTTTGTTTCAAAATCCTGGGAAGACATTAGGAAGAAGATACAAAAGATGGAAGACTGGCAGGATAGAGGCTTGGATGAGTTGTTAAGAGAGGCTCAGAAGGTATATGTTCGAGGGGAAGAGGAGAGTCACAAGCTACAGGTTAGGATGATGGTTGCTGCGGTGCGGGAAAGTAGAGGGCAAGATCAGGGAAAGATGCAAAAAGAGCCTATAAGAGAGTTTGGGGGTCCAAGAGATTCGAGGGAGAGGCAAGACCAGAAGGTGTGCTTTTACTGTGGAAAGAGGGGACATTTCAAGAAGGAATGTCGAGTTCGAATTAGAGATGAGAAAATTCAAAGCAGATTAGAGGGGTCAGGGGCTCTATTTAATGGGGACCCGGAAACAACAAAAAGAGCCCTTGATAAAACTGAGAGTGGGTCCCCATGACCAGGAGATAACCTTTCTGGTCGACATGGGTGCAGAAAGATCTACCATTCAATTTTTGCCCAAGGGATGCACCCTGTCTAAAGAAATCGCCACTGTGGTGGGGGCAAAAGGAGAACCTTTTGAAGTAAGGGTGATAAGAAGGGTGATGGTGGAATCAGAATCAAAGATACGAATAGGGGACTTTTTACTAGTACCAGAATCTGATTATAACCTATTAGGAAGAGACATGATCATAGAATTAGGAATTCAAATAGAAGTAGTGGAAAAGGAATTACAAATTAGGCTTTGCCCCCTTAGACAAGAGGATGAGGACAGAATAAGTCCTGATGTGTGGTACAACCCAGGAAGCGTTGGACAACTGAAAATAGCCACATTCACGGTAAAAATTAAGAACCCTGAGGTCCCCGTGAGAATAAAACAATACCCCATTTCCCTAGAAGGAAGGAGGGGACTAAAACCTGAGATAGAAAGACTACTAAATAGGGGGCTGCTGGAGCCTTGTATGTCTCCCTACAATACACCTATACTTCCTGTCAAAAAGACGGATGGGTCGTACCGTCTAGTACATGATTTGAGGGAGATAAACAAACGGACCATAGCGAGGTTTCCTGTAGTAGCAAATCCCTACACCCTTTTGAGCAAGCTAGGACCTGATAATTTATGGTATAGTGTAGTGGACTTAAAGGATGCCTTTTGGGCCTGTCCCCTCGATGAAGCAAGCCGGGATTACTTTGCTTTCGAATGGGAAAACCCTGATACAGGAAGAAGACAACAGCTTAGATGGACAGTGTTACCCCAGGGGTAACAAGTTTGGACAGGCACTGGAACAGATCTTACAAGATTATCAAACTAGGCCGGGGGTGACCCTGATACAATATGTGAATGACCTATTGCTGGCAGGGAAATTGGAGGAGGACGTAAGAGAAGAAAGTATCCAGCTATTGAATTTTCTGGGACTTAAAGGGCTGAAAGTTTCCAAAGCCAAACTTCAATTTGTGGAGGAGGTAGTCAAGTATTTGGGACATTACTTGAGAAGGGGAGAAAAGAGAATAGATCCTGAAAGGATCCAAGCAATTGTGGCATTGCCAATACCAAAGAATAAAAGACAAATTCGCCAAATTTTAGGACTTACTGGGTATTGTAGACAGTGGATTGAAAACCATGGCAGCAAGGCCAGATTTTTGTATTACAAATTAACACAAGAAGGGTTGTTAAAATTGAGCCAAGAGGACACAGACAAACTCCAGGAGTTAAAAGAGAGCCTGGTCCATGCCCCAGTCCTAAGCCTCCCCAATCTAAGGAGGCCATTCTTTTTATTTGTGAACATAGAAGAAGGTATTGCTTTTGGGGTGCTTACTCAGGACTGGGCGGGGAGGAAGAAGCCAGTGGCATATTTGTCAAAAATTTTAGATCCAGTGAGTAGGGGGTGGCCCACATGCTTGCAAATTGTAGCGAGATGCACTCTATTGGTTGAAGAAGCTAGAAAAATTACCTTTAATAGTAGCCTAAAGGTGATGTCTCCTCATAATATCCAGAGTGTGATGCAACAAAAGGCAGACAAATGGATCTCTGATGCGAGACTTTTAAAGTATGAGGGCATTCTAGTAGAAGCCCCCGATTTAACACTAGAAACTACCACCTTACAGAACCCAGCTGCATTTTTATATGGGGAACCGGAACATCAACCCCTAACCCACGATTGTGTAGCAACCATTGAAGAGCAAACAAAGATTAGGCCTGATTTGGAGGAAGAGGAGTTAGAAGATGGTGAAAGATTATTTGTGGATGGATCCTCTAGGGTGATTGAAGGAAGAAGGAGATCGGGATACGCAGTTGTGGGGGGTTCCGACCTGCAAGTGATAGAGTCAGGTGCTTTAGATAAATCTTGGTCTGCACGAGCATGCGAGTTGTATGCCATATTAAGAGCCCTAAAACTCCTCAAGGGAAAAGAAGGGACAATATATACTGACTCCAGATATGGATTTGGGGTGGTACATACCTTTGGAAAATTATGGGAAGAAAGGGGCTTGATCAATTCACAGGGGAAAGACCTAGTGCACCAGAAGCTAATAGTTGAAGTATTGCAGGCTTTGAGGGGACCTAGGAGAGTGGCCGTGGTCCATTTAAAAGGACACCAATGGGGGATAGATTTCAAAAGCAGAGGAAATAATGCAGCAAACCAAGAAGCTAAGCAGGCAGACTTAAGAGAGATGGTCCTAAAAGAAAAAGGGGGGCAAGAAAACCAAAAAAGTACATAATGAGGAAAGTACTAACATAATTTTTACTAATGAGGAAAAGGAAAAATTAAGGAAAATGGGGGTTAAGGAGAAGTCAGGAAAATGGATGCTAGAGGATGGACGAGAGGTTTTACCCAAGGCAGTGGCCCAAAGAATTTTATACAAACTACATCAGAAAACACATTGGGGAGCTCAAGGATTAGTGGATCATTTTGCGACTAAGTTCATGAGTATGGGAATTCATGATATGGCCAAACATATTACCAAGGGATGCCCCATTTGCTTGCGAGTGAATCGAAGCAATCTTAGAAAACTACCCCATGGGGGAAGGCCATTAGCAAAAAGACCCTTTGCAAATCTTCAAATAGATTTCACTGAATTACCAAAAGTGGGGAGAATTAAGTACCTTCTGGTGATAGTCGATCATCTTACTCACTATGTGGAAGCCTTCCCGACCGCCAGAGAAATGGCACAGACGGTCACAAAAGTCCTGCTGGAAGAGATAGTCCCAAGATATGGGGTACCAGAGACTATCAACTCTGATAAGGGACCACACTTTACATCCAAAGTAACACAGGAGTTGGCAGAAGCGTTAGGAATAAAATGGGAACAGCATACCCCCTGGCATCCCCAAAGCTCGGGCCAAGTGGAGAGAATGAATGGGGAAATAAAGAAGCAGCTTACTAAATTGGTAATTGAAACTAAATTATCCTGGGTAAAATGTATTCCACTAGCCTTGCTGAACATCTGAACCCGACCCCGAGCGGATGTGGGGCTTTCCCCATTTGAAATGTTATATGGCATGCCATACAATCTAGAAAAGGTACAAAATAATCCAAATATTAGTGAACAATATGTCAATAAGTACCTGGTAGCTCTAATGAAATTTAAGAGACAGCTGTGGGAAAAGGGAATGTGGGCTCAAAGACCACCACTGGATCTTATGTTACATCAGGTACAGCCCGGGGACTGGATATTGATCCGGAGTTGGAAAGAAAATCCAATAACACCCAAGTGGGAAGGACCTTATTTGGTGCTACTTACAACGGACACGGCGATACGCACTGCAGAAAGGGGGTGGACTCATGCGAGTCGAATAAAAGGACCGGTAGACCCATCCAAATTCACCAAGGACTCTGGTTGGGAGGTAAAGGGTGCAGCCGGAGACTTGAAGTTAACTTTAAAAAGGAAGACACAGTCCTGAAAGACCGTGTTGAAAGGAGACTGAATTTTGATATACCGCCGAATGGACTCAGGGGATACCCGGGTGGGGGAAAACTGGGTGTTACAAAAAGAACTAATAGGACACTCGGAGCCCCCAGGATATTGTAAATACTTAGAAGATCTTGCTCAACAACCATATTATCGACCTATTAGATTGGAATATAAATCTCAATTATAGAATGGGGAGGGGCATGTTAATTATATAGATATAAGGGTAAGGTGTAGCTGGCTAGATTGTAGTTGTTACCCATTTGTGTGTTTTTCTTGTAAAATTTGTAAAGAGCTGTGGTGGACCCACTGCCAGAGAGGGAGGGCCCCTAAAAGTGTCTGTCAACCTTGTTGGGAGGAGCAGCGGAAACTGACTACCTGGGTATTGAACCAGAAGGTGGCAGCTCAGGAACTAAAAGTAGGATCTGCATCTTGGTGGCAGATATATTCAGAGGGAGTGAACCCTGACCTTTGTTGTTACCATCCTAACGAACCCTTTGTTCCATACATTGTGGATATCCTAGAAGTAAGGTGCTGAAAGAGGGAAAAAAAAAAAAAAAAAAGCTCCGGTGCGATATCCCTCCACTAAAAGAAAAAACTGGAGCTCCAAAAGGAATAAATGGGAGAGAGGAACTCATCCTGTCCCTGAAGAACATCCTTGCTGCCGAGAAGATGGTTTACCCCGTAGCTCGTAGCAACCGAGTTGACGGGCGAGGCAGAGGGATGAGATGTGGGAAAGAAAGGATTCGCCAGGATGAGGAAAAGGTGGATATGGCACCTAAGGTCCTAAGGGAACAGGGTCAAAGAGGAGGTAACAGGGGGAGAACGATAGGGATAAAAATAAGAAAAACTCATTCTGGCAATGGATCTCACCTGGTTCTGGGGGTATGTGTAATATGGATGAACACTGAGGATTGCTTAGAACTTAGCAGAAAAGAGCTCCAGAGATACAACAAACAAAAATAGGCAAATAGAAAAAGGGGGGATTGTGAGAGAATGGTGACCTTTTTGTTTGTTGTAAGATAAGTAATCTTGAAACCTGGATATGCGGGCTGGTCTGTGGGTATGTGATTACTGATTGCTTAGGCTAGCACAATAACCAAACGTCTTAGTAATTCTCCAGGAAAACAAAGGGTACTGCAAGGGTCAATGCTGACAACGGAAGACCCCACAGCAACCAGAGGAACGTGCACAAAAGTCCGTAGAAACGACACGTACCCGGAAATCAGGGGACTTAAAAGAGAACGAACTTTCGGGGAAAGTGTGGCAGTTTTGTGGAGCGGAGACTCCCTGCCACGCAGCGCTGCAATTTTGCCTTTGCCGTCTGTAATCAATAAATTTTTCAAATTGGTTTTGAGTATGGCCCCTTGTGCTCATATATAACACTAATAATCATTATAGTTATTGTTATGGGACCTTGTCTCATCCGATGTTTTTCTTTTCAAATAAGACGAATTGCAGACACTGTCTTTGAAAAGAGAGGGGGAGATGTTGGGAGCCTAGCTGCAGCTCTGACACTCACCCCAGTGTATCGCAAGACACCGGGACAATGAAAAGGCAAAACATAGGTCATGGTGTCCTTGTGACTGTTCAGAGAAGGAAAACAAAGTCATAAAACATTTACAGTGACTGCTCAAGGATAAAGGAAAGCACATCTGGAGAGACAAGACCCTGTTTTGACTATAGTAGAACTACTTCAAAGAGATGATTTTGCAATAGCTTTATCTGATTTATGTTATCCTAGATGTACCTATTAATAAGTAGCTTTTCTAGAAAGAAAAAAAAATGTAACCAATCAGATTGCATGTTAGAAAAGGTATCCCTTATACACTAATGTATAAAAAGAGGTAGTTAAGACAATAAAATGGACTTGTTTGCAGCAAAAAGATCTCAGTGTCTGAGTCTCATTCCTAAGGGGCTACAACACTGGGGCACCAGGGAAGGAACAGCATCATCCCAGGAATGCTGTGAGAGATTCCCCAGAGCGGCCCCACCTGGGGCCTGGGCAAGGGATGGATTCAGGCAGGCAAATACATCCAGGGGCTGCCTGGGCTATGGCAGTGAGGCCCAGCCCTGTTTCATATCTTTCTGCTCTTCATTTGTATTTAGTCCTTTGTATTTATCCTCCTGACCTTCACAATGGGATTAGATTTCACTTTCTTACAAGGCAAAACCTTAGTTCTTTTATTTCCACTAAGCGACCATGTGTATTACCAGCTTAAATGACTTCTCTCTGACTTACTCTGCATCTTGCTCCTTTACAGCAAGATGATCAAGCACCTCTGTTAAAGTACAGATGCCTCCCTGGAAAGAGGACAATCTTGCTATTTTCTGAAGAATCTTAACTTTGATGATGCACCAAATTTTACAAATGCAAGAGGAAAAAAGGCCTACAGATCAGTTTTACAATTTCAAAAGCTGATTCCTCAACTCTTGCACACCAGTTTCCTTATTGGCAATGTTCAGCAGTGATACCAAACAAGCACAGAAAACAAATGGGAGAAGAAATGCAGACAGCCAGCAGGGGACCACCTACCAAAATACTGGGAAGAAACAGCACCCAGCAACAATTTCACTACAAGATGGACTGATCTTGTAGTTAGCTTCAAAGCAATACATGGACTTGCTTACTTTCAAAGCCTGTCCAATTTTCAATTAAAAATAGAAAAATAACTCCTCTTCACATGCATCATTACTGTTAAGCCTTGTCTATGTCTTCAGCTTTTCTTATTTGACTTACAGGATAATGAAATGTATTGAGATGGGATTTCAAGGCAGGTGCTGGACAAGGTATGGGAAGTATGTGTTGTTTTAGAATCCCCAATAGCAGCAGACAATTTGCTCAAGTTGAATTCTTTTTTTTCCAAGCAAAAGAACCACCTAGTGTTTTTATCTTCCCTGGTGTTTCCAAGGAAAACACTATTAGCTTTCTAGGCATACAGTTCCTGGCTATTGGAATATATGCACTTAGCAAACAATGTAATTTTAAGAACAATCTGCTGAAGCAGTATTTTATTTTTTAAGATATTTTAATTAAATACTTGCTTTAAGAAGGAAAAGTGTTTCAAATCACAGTTTTGCCCTCCTTTATCCTTATCCAACAGCATGGATCTTTCAGTGCATGGGCAAAAGGTTAAACTGAATGTGGCACATGTTTGCTGTCACTGCTGAATATATCTTCTGCTATACTGCCAATTTTCAGAGCAAAAGTTAGAATCAAAAGATGTTGTTAAGAAAAATAGCAAACATTATTTCTTCTTGACTCCCTGAGCACTCAGGTGTCTCTTAATCTCATCTATTATTCCTCAGTCTCAGAACAGAACAAGCCTAGTCCTGTTACATCTAATTCAACTGCAAGTACCATTTTTACCCAAATAATTTTCACCCCTTACACCCTTTAAGTTGTGACATTTTATAAACTTCTTGGTTTTGTTTATTTGTTTCCCTGCAGCCATAGGTAACAAATGTTAGTTCATGTGAAATATAAATCAGACAGAAACACTACATCACCTGTGGGGATTCTGGGTTTCTTTTCCTTTTCTGGATAGTTATCAAAGTTAACACAAATTTCCGTACTTTTCACACACGAAAATCAGCACAAACTTGCCAAAATGCAGTTTTGGAAAAGGCATGCATGTTGGACCATAATTACATGTAGGTCAGTGGAATAGCTTCAGTAAAGGGGAAAATTAAAGGAGACTACCTAACCAATAGGTTAGCAAAAGGTGAGCATTAATGGATCAATAGATCAATTTAAGTGCCAAGTGTCCAGAGTAGCTTTCAAGGGTGATAATGGATTTTAGCATCACAGATTTTAATTGTGCACTATAACAGTGCTGTTTGAGCCATTATATGACTGAATTATTATGATTTCTGTATCAGCTTGGATGTCAAACTTGACTCTGGACTGAATTGTGTCACTTAAGGGAATTCAGAAGGAAATTATTTGATACATTCAATGAAATTAAATGTATTCTGCATTCCTGGTGTCACCATCTGCCAACCTAAAACAAATTGTACACCAAGCTTGCTGCAAAAAACCCATGCTCTGGTATAACCCGTGCTGGTATCTTCCAGAGAAGGAGAATCAGGGAGGTCCAGATCCATGTGTTCAGTAAGAGAGAGCAGAGAACAAATGAACCAAGGAAATAAATAAGGAGAGAGAGAGGCAGGCTGAAATAAACACTTTTGCATTGCTGGAGTTATGCCTCCACAAATCCATATGCAGACATAGTAATTCTATGAACAAATCCCAACTTCTCCCTGCCCCTCCCAAATGAATGACTAGATCTAAAGTTTAGAACAGTAAGACAAAAATCTCCCAAGGCTTAGTGGCTTCATCTGTCATATGGTGACTATACCCCTGATGCACAAAGTTCCTTAATCAATACTTACTTCTCATATTTCTTTTTAAAATTAGAATGCAAGCACCATATCCATAATGCAATATTTCTGAAGCCTAAGACCTAAGACTCTCATCCCAATTAAAATGCAGCAAGCAGATTGGTTTTAACACTCAGTGGCATTCTTTTTCTGGACTCATTCCTTCACAGACCACACAGTTATAAATAAACCATGCACAGAGCAATTAGACCTTTTTCTTGTTTTATGGGTTACAGACTATGCCTGTGCAAGTGTCATAAAATATTCTAAAGCACTACAATGCAACAGAACACATTTAAATCCCTACATTAAGAGGAAGTGAATAATTTTGATATTTAATTGCTCTTCTTCTGTCATATGGTTACAGTCTTTTGAGTGAATCACACAATTTCTGAGTCCAGACCAAAGAATGACTGCTATCCAAAGTCATTTTAGGAAGGGGCATTTTTAGCACCTGCAAATGATTAAATGTGATGATGAAATAGGACATGGACAAACAAATTTTCACACAACAAATCAGAACTGAAACAACAGAAAGTGACCTCCACACTTTTTATGGTAGAGAAGCAATGATTTTGACATATTTTGAAAGACTGATTTCATGTGCTTACAGGATCCTGTGAATGACAAGGGACAATTGGGCAACTGAAACCAGAGAGAAAACTCTGCTTCAGTGGCCTCACACCAAGACTCACATGGTTCTATTCTGTGCAGAACTTGGAATAAAACTGAGGCAGAGGGAAAGCTACAGAACAGAGATGCACACTTGGCTTTGCCTTTATTATTTAAAGCTAAAATTTCTACAGTGCTTTCTCAGCTCTTGCAGAAATGCTCTTTATAACCTTTAAACATGGACCAGGTCACAAGGAATTATGCAGTAGCTGTAGAGATGCTTTAGGAGACTTTGCAGCAACAACTGAAACTTTGCCCTCCTCTATGCAGAAAAGATTCAATATAGCCTGGGGAATTATATCCAAGGACAGAAATAGAGTGAGAAAATCTTTCTTAATCATTTTCCAAAATAAATTTAGACTGTGAAAGACTGGGAAGAATATTAATCTGTTTGATTCATACACACTCTTTTTTAAGACAAATTAATTATGCAGCAGAAGCATTTAGCATAAAAATACAAGCTTTGAAATGTGAGTGTTAAGTGTAGTACAGGGAAATAAAACTGATAGAAGGAGACTGAAGGAGGCTAATTAGAAAATGTGTGGAAGAGCATAACCATTTGACAACACAAAACATTATGGACCATGTATTGTTTTTATCACCAAGAATTCCCCAAATAAAAGGCATGGAGAAAACCATCATTCAGAAGTGGGAAAACAGAGGGACTGTAAAAGTGAAATGGAGTTCTGACAAATGATACTGTATAGAATATGGATTCACAGACCAACAAAACAAAACACCCCAGCAGCAGCAAACTAGAATACTGTATATTCCAGCTGAACCACAGGTGTTTCTGCATATTCATCTTGCAAACTCGCACACTTACTTGCCAAGGCTGCTGAACTACTTCTTTTACATCTCAAACCATAAAACCCCCCAGTCCTTTCACAGGAATCACTTAATCAAATGAAGACAGACCAAAAAACATTATTTTCATGGTTCACAATACTATCAAGTTACATGCCTAAGAGACACCATTTTAAATCATAAATAATGAGCTAGCAAGTGTATAAAACTGGTACTTGAAGAAATGATAAAAAGACAGGAAACTAATAAAAATGCAGATAGTCCAGAACATACCTAATTTCCCCAATTTTAGAATAGAATAAGCTTGTATTATTAAAGCAAAAATGATTTCTATCAAAAACTATGTTTCCCAGAATTGAATACCACTTGTGGTGGCTGCTTGTGATCTCTGTATATGTTTTAGGAGTTCAGTTGGCATTAGCCTGTTTTTCTAAATACAAGCAGGGAAGAACTATAGTTCCTAATGATATGCAGTTCTGTAATTTAATTAGAAAGCTTTCGTCTTTCAGTATTTTAAATAAAAGCTAGGAAAGAAACTCTGTTTTGACACCAGCTCTCCTTAGTAGCAGCATTTCTCAGCACACAATCTGAAAAGGTCAACCTGCCAGACAACAATACAGAAAGTAAAAATTAAAGTGAGGGCAAGGAAAATCATCTTCAGATGAAACTGCTCTTGTGCAAAAAGAAAGTGATATTAAGATTCAGCCTGTGAACACATTCCTCAGTTATGAGAGAAAACATAATTCTTAAAATTCTGTTCACTACATTAGGGACAGAAAATCAACTACAAATTAGATGTTAGCTTGGTTAGTACTCAGATACCATAATTATTACCACAATATTAGGATAACAATCCAATAAACACATTCCAGATAAGCATTTTAATTCATTTACTAGTGTCAGCCATGCTATGCTTTGATTTTATCAATGTATCCTTCTGCAAAAAGGTTAAATTATGTTTTCAACATCATGTAAAATCAGCTCTGACTCACAGCTCACCACAGATTCCAAACAGGAGGCAAAGACCCAGTTTTCCTTTCAGAACTTCTCACATATCTATGACCTTTCTGTGGGCAGCTTCAGAAAATGGGGGGAAAGCCATTCCAAAGAACAGTACCAAGGAAATCACACAGCACTACGGACTTTTTCCTGGCATGAGATTCTTAATAGATTATGAGAAATAACACAGAAGCAATTTCTGTCCACAGAACAGATTTAAAAGGATTTTGTTTCAAGAACAATAAGAGGATGCTTAAAATTTCTTGTGCCGAAAGCTACATTAGGTTCTCAACTTTGAGTAATCAATATCTCCACAATCTAAACTGTGGAATTACTATTTCCCCAAAGAGAAAATTTTTGGGATTTGCAACTCATCTCAAAACCTCAGTAAAACGAAATCAGCAGAATTTCCCTAATTCTATGGAACACAATTCCATTGTGTTCTATGACCCTTCAAATACTCATGAAAACAGACTTGTTTTCACTAGAACAGCTGTGACTGAAAATCTGGGGTAAAACCTATAAGAAATGGCAATATACATGAATGTTCCTTTCCACAGCAGCCACAAGCAAACAAGGAGTGGCACTCGTTGGCACAGCCTCTTGCCCACATACAGGAGAGTGGCCAAGGCAGTGCCAGCCGTCTCAGAGATGGGCAAGGACAAGAAAGGGTTTGAAGCTGTGCCAAGAGAGGTGTACACTGGACATTAGGAAGAACTGCTGCCCAGAAAGGGGCATGAGATATGGGAATGGTGTGCCCCAGGGGGCACTGGTGCAGTCACCGTTGCAGTAGGTGTTCAAGGTAAGCCTGGCCATAGCACTCCAGGCTCAGATCTGCTTGCCATGGTAACCATGGATCACAGGCTGGAGTTGATCTCCCAGAACTCTTCCAAGCCAGTGCTTGGATTCTGTGACATCACAGCCTCTGGGGCAGCATGGTGCCTGGCAACTGTCCCCAGCCACCGCCGTGCCCCACAGCCTGGGCACACCTCGGCAAGGACAGACGTCCAGAGCGGGTGTGCTGGTGGCAGCTTCCCCAGAGCACCATGGCCGACCCTGTCCCATGGCTCTTCAACTTGTATCTGCTGCTGCTCCTGGGCCATCGTCCCGACCCAACCATCCATCCTGGGTCGGGCACGGTCCTGTATGTGCAGGAGCCGGAGCAGCAGAACAGGGACCCTGAGCCGACCACCCCATGCGTGAATTTGTCGTGGCAGTCCTGGACGTGCCTGCTGGTGCAGCTGCTGATCACAGGCACTGTCCTGGGATGGCGCCGCTACCGAGGGCGCTGGAGAGGCTGGAGAAGGGTGAGGGATGGGGGGTCAGGCAGGAAGGATGGGCTTGGACCTCTTGGGCAGCCCTTTGGCCAAGGCCCCATGGCAGAGTGGAGCTGAGCCTCTGGCTGGGAATCAGGCCAGGGCTGAGCTCAGGGACAGCCCCAGGCAGAGGCAGCCAGAGCTCTGCTTGCTGCAGCCTGGCCAGGCCTGGCTCTCTTGCTCAGAGGCCAAAGGCAGCCCAGAGAGGGGCCCTGCTCTGCCCCTCTGCCCCTTCCATCGGGATCCCTGTGCTTTGCCTTGCAGAATCGGCGCCAGAGGCCCCGCAGCAGCAGCCCAGGACAAGGTTGTTCCTCAGAGCTGATCCAGCTGCTGAGGAACAACCACACCCTGCTGCAGCAGTGCCTGGAACGCTGCTCCCAGCAGAGGGCCCAGAACAGCAGAGCAGCACAGGGGGCCAGCCGCAGGAGGAGGAGCAGGAGAACCCAAATCTCGCCCAGCGCTGACCTCCAGCTCCAGCACGGCGCACAGAGCACAGCAGGGAATGTGTGACCCGTGCCAGCCCGGGCACGGCGACATTCCCCATCTTAGGCCTTAGAGACACCCCATCCTTACCTGTAGCAACCCCCACCACCTTTTCCACAAGAAGCTGACCTTCCCCTTAGTGTTCTGTTCTAAGTGTTTAAGTAATTTAGGCATAAGGTTGTTACCCCATAGTCTTCTATTCCCCCTATATTGTAGACTTTTAGAGTAGTAAAGTGAATAAAGTTCATGTTCTCTGCACATCCTGTGTTGTTTGCTTGATATTCCATCCAAGAGGGGACACAGAGGGATGGGTTTGAGCAGGAGCTCCAGACTGCCTGCAATGGAGAGCCTGAGTGCAGCAGCAGCATTTGCAGGAGTGCAAATGGAGGGCAGCTGGAAAGAAGATGGTGGGCAGTATTCTCCTGCCTCCATCTTCCAAGGAAGAGTCAAGTCAATCCCTGTCTGTGCTCTGCTGGGAAGGGTCCCTAAAGGCTCCAGGAGGTGTCTGGGTGGCTCCAAAAGGGGCTTGCAGGACCCTGGGGCACCAGGGAAGGAACAGCATCATCCCAGGAATGCTGTGAGAGATTCCCCAGAGCGGCCCAACCTGGGGCCCGGGCAAGGGATGGATTCAGGCAGGCAAATACATCCAGGGGCTGCCTGGGCTATGGCAGTGAGGCCCAGCCCTGTTTCATATCTTTCTGCTCTTCATTTGTATTTAGTCCTTTGTATTTATCCTCATGACCCTCACAATGGGATTAGATGTCACTTTCTTACAAGGCAAAACCTTAGTTATTTTATTTCCACTAAACAACCATGTGTATTACCAGCTTAAATGACTTCTCTCTGACTTACTCTGCATCTTGCTCCTTTACAGCAAGATGCATCAAGCACCTCTGTTAAAATACAGATGCCTCCCTGGAAAGAGGACAATCTTGCTATTTTCTGAAGAATCTTAACTTTGATGATGTACCAAATTTTACAAATCCAAGAGGAAAAAAGCCTACAGATCAGTTTTACAGTTTCAAAAGCTGATTCCTCAACTCTTGCACACCAGTTTCCTTATTGGCAACGTTCAGCAGTGATACCAAACAAGCACAGAAAACAAATGGGAGAAGAAATGCAGACAGCCATACAACCAACTGCCAGCACAAGAAACACGCTGTGCTCTTGTCACTGACAGTTTCTGTCTCATGGTTGAGATGAACCAGAAGTGGAAAGTGGCCGCAGGGAGCCCCACACGACGAGTCACACAAGCTACTGAAGGAGAAGGTGAATCAAGTGCACTTGCTGAACTCAAAGCCATTCAGCTGGCCCTGGACACTGCTGAAAGAGAGAACTGGCCAAAGCTCTACCCTTATACTGAATCATAAATAGTAACCAATGCTCTGTGGAGTTAGCTAGAAAGGTAAAAAAAGGCCAGCTAGCAACATAAAGGAAAACCAATTGAGGCTGCTGATGAGTGCAAAAACATTGCCACTCAGACAAACTCTCTGTAAAAGTCCATCATGTAGACGACCATGACCCCAAAAGTCAGGCTAATAAAGAACACTAAAACAAGGAGCAAGTAGATCGAGCTGCACAAATAGAGATGTCACAAATAAATTTAAATTAGCAACATAAGGGAGAGTTGTTCCTAGCTCAATAGGCTCATACTGCCTCAAGCCATCAAGGCAAAAATGCCACCTATAAGTAGGCACAAAACTGAAAAGCAGGTTTAACTATAAATTGCATTTCTCAAGTTATTCATAACTGTAAGACAGGTGCTAAAATCAAGCAAGCCAAGCCCATAAAGCCTCTCTAATATGGGGGGCAGTATTCCAAATATAAGTATAAAGAAGCCCAGCAAATGAACTACATCACACTGCCTCAAACCCCCCAAGGCAAGTGCTACGTGATCACAATTGTAGAAGCCACCACTAGATCATTAGAAACCCACCCTGTACCTCACACTACTACTCAAAACACTATCTTAAGCCCAAAAAAGCAAGTCCTATAAAGACACAGCACCCCTGAGAGAATCGTCAGACAACAGGACCCATTTCAAGAACAGCCTTAGAAACACCTCAGCCAAAAACCAGGATATTGAATAAATAGATCATATCCCTTATCACACACCAGCTGCCAGGAAAGTTGAACTGTACAACAGACTACTTAAAATACCCTAAAGGCACTTGACAGGGAAACATCCAAAATTGAGAAATGAACTAACAAAAGCCACCTAAATAGTCAACACCTGAGAGTCCATCACTCAAGCAAGTCCTGCCCAGTCTGAAGCCTTGCACACAGTGCATGGGGATAAAGTCCCTGTAGTACACATAAAAGGTATTTTAAGACTGTTTAGATTAGGCCCACCTCAAGCAAAAGCAAACCAATCTGTACAATTGTTTTTGCTCAAAAACCTAGTTACACTTAGTAGGTAATGCAGAAAGATAAAGAAATCCATTGAGTACCACAGAAAAACCTAATCTTAAGTGAGAACTGTGTGTAAAGTTTCACTGTGGATAAAAATATATAGCAGAGTTGAAAGAAGGTATTAATTAAGGTAGGATGCAGATGGTAATAGAATAAGGAGTAGATCATGTCTTAAGTTGCAATGCAAGATGCAAGCAGAAGTATACATTCTATCAGCATCTGCTGAAACCAGGTGGAGCAGGGCTCCTTATCTCTTCCATGACCCATCCCTCAGAACTCCTCCCCACAAGGAGTTATACCTTATGGGAGATGCCCCAGCCAAGGAGAAAAGCCAAGTATTTCCTACCTAAATAAAATCTGAAATTTGAAACATCAGAGCAACCTTTCCCACTAAATTCCCAGAAGAAGACCAGGCCTATCTTCATGACCACCAGATGTTAAAAAGTAACTACACCCTTCTCCAAAATCATTGCTCCAACAAAACCACATCTATCACTCCAAGAAAACTACAGGTACCATTATTCAGACTGTAACCAACACCCTGAGCAACAGGGTTACAGGCTGCATTCTGACCTTGCCAGTGTTTGGTCTTTATATTACTATACTTTTATTTTCATTTTCCCAGTGAAAAACTGCTATTCTAAATCCCATATCTTTGCCAGGGAGCTCCTTAATTTCCAAGTCATATTAATTTAGAGGGAGGGAGTTTACATTTTCCGTTTCAAGAGAAGCTCCAGAGCTCCTCAGCAGACACCTGTCTGTCAAACCAAGACAGTGCCCTGCTGCAGCTCCATCCCCATGGCAGGATCCGCGCTGGATGATCCCCAGGGACCCCCGGTGGGCAGAGCCCCCCTGAGCCCTGGTGCTGCTGATCCGTGTTGGGAAGACACCTGGCTGGGGGCTGCACACCCTCCCCGTGGCCTGGATTTTCTCTGCATTTCTCTTTGTCCTTCCCAAACACCCAAAACCAGGGTAAAAATAGAGATGTTAAATAACGACCTGCTTGGGGACACGGGGGGATCTTCCAGGGGATGCGGGGGACGCTCGGTTCCAGGGATTTGAGGGGTCCTGGGAGGGACCTGGGGGTTGCTCAGGGCGTTGGGCACCCCAGTTCCAGCGGCTCTGGCTGCGCTGGGAGAGGAGGAGGAGCGGGAGGAAGAGGAGGAGCGGGAAGAGACGGAAGAGAAGCAGCGGGAGGAAGAGGAGGGACACAGGAGGAGCGGCAGGAAGAGGAGGAGCGATTTTGCAACCACGCGCTTCTCTTGCACGCCCGCACAGACCGCAGCGTCCCCCGGGAGCGGCAGAATCGCCCCCCAAGAACCCGCAGGTGAGCGGGGAGGGGGAGCTCGCCCCAAATCCATCATGGGGGGCTCCGGGAGGGCTTTACTTTGCGGTTCAGGGAATATTTGGATCTTCCAAGAGCCCAAAGCCGAGGCAGAAATGGCCCTGGCGGGATCTTGGCGGCTTCTCGGCCCTGGGGATCCCCGGCAGAGCTGGGGCGGGGGGGGGAAGGCGGGAGCCCCGGAGCGGGGAGAGCGCGGAGGGGCGATCCCGGAGCCGGGGGACCCCCGGCAGCCTGGAGGGGTGCGGGAGGTTGGTGCTGAGCGGGCTCCGGGCCCCCGAGGCTGAAAGGGGCGCTGACTGCTCAAGCTGCCCTTGGGCAGCGCCACCATCAAACCCAACGCGCTCAGCCCTTGTTTTCATCCCCAAACCAGGATTTCCCAAACCTTGGCTGCATTGAGGAGGAGGAGGCCATGAGGACGAGTTCAATGGCCCAGGAGCCGCAGGCAGGTGAGGAGGAAGTCAGTGCCCCTTTCCCCCTGTGTCCTGCTCCATCTCCCAGCCCAGCACGGCCCCGGCTGCAGCACAGCCCTGGGGGGATCTCCTTGCCCTTCCCTCTGGCACGGAGGCAAATCCCATCCTGTCCTTGTCCTTCCTCCCCCAGACAAGGAGCTGAGCACGGACAGCAGGGAGGACAAATCCCCGCGGCACAGCCTCGGGCAAGAGGCCGTTTGCAGCGGCTCCACGGCGCAGGAATGCAACGGGGAGGAAAAGCCCCGCAGATCCCGCAGCAGGAGGGGCTGCAAACGCACAGCCCGGGGATCCCAGCAGGAAAGAGCCAGCCCGGGCCGGGGAGGCGGCCGGAGCTCGGAGCTGGGGCTGCGTGAGCAGCTTCACCATGGGGAGAAGCCCCACAAGTGCTCGGAATGTTTTGAGGCACTGGTCTGTGAAGGAAGGACTGTGCAGTTTTTGTTTAGTCTGGTTATAAATGTCATACATTATATATCCTTCACCATTTCCTCGTAAGACCACTTTGCTAATGGATATCTGCACCAGGAAACTTCTGTGGCTAGACAGCCAAAATTTTACCTTCTTCACTTTCAGCCCTTCCTTATAAGACTGTAATTCCTCAGGATTTATGTCATTCCAATATTTGTTTCATTCTCCCCCAGTTGCTGCTCAACAAGGCAGTGATATTTCATTTTTTTTAATCTTTCTTCCAGAAATTCCATTTTTCCAAGCAGAACCTTGGTGCTGGTTTTTTTTATTCCCCTGATGTTCATCTCATTTGCCAAGGGAAGGCTAAGGCACTGCTGCCTTATATTCCAAGTGAAAATTATTTTATTAGTGCATTGCACTGGGCTAAGAGAAGAACTTGTCTTAACCAGAGCTGAACCCCCTTTGCCTTTTAACTTTGGTAACTGTGACATAAGAACTGAAACTGCTGGATCTGGTTAGCTTCTTCAAAAAAAAAAAAAAAAAAAAAAGAAAAAAAAAAGAAAAAAAAAAAAGATTTAAATTGTGAAATTTGGGGGGTTTTTTGGTCTTGCTGGAACTACTCATATATAAGCACCAGCAGTGTCATGTAACACAGACAAATCTACAAATCTATTTTTTGTGGAAGAACCAGAAGGTCTTTTTTTCAGGAACACGTAGATCAGTTACATGCATTCTCTACTCGTTGTCATTTATAATTTCGTGTATAAGGAATTTAAACTCTGAGTTTGCTGCCCTGTGTGGAGGGGAACACTTGGCTGAACAAACCTCAGAAAGTGTTACATCAGACCTGGGACAGGCAATTACTAATTATTGAGGGAAATTGCTTCATACATCAGGCAATAAATCATGTTGTAATTATTTTAACATTAAAGGGGGAAAGATCAATTTGGATAGGTGTGCAGTCATATTAATAAATTAATTTTGGATCCTTCCTGCTCCATTTGCATTAGCTTTTCCTCAGGGGATAAGATTTCTCTTTGAATTTTGTTGAAATATTGTCCAGCACACCTATGCTTGCAAAGTATTTGACTGGTGAAAGGGAAGGGGAAAGTCAAACACTGGTTATGTATTTTAGCAGTTTTTAAAATCACTTATCAAATTTTTTAAAAATTACAAACAGAATTTGAAGAAATGAAGAGTTTGCAAATCTCTCCATAAAACTCTGATTTTCTTTGCATGGCTAATTTTGCTCACTGGAAACTGACTTTTCTCTAAGACAAAATATTTTGCTGGAAGTAGAACATTGATTCTGTGACAGAGTTGAGGGGATAACAAAATAGATAAAACAACATCATGTAGGTCTCTTTTAAGACACAAAAAATATGTCTTTTAGCACTTCTTTGAAACAGGTTTTGCTTTTTTGAACAACTCTACAATCCGCTTTTATTTTTTTTGTCAGAAAGAGAGAACAGTCAGGAAAACTCGTGCTTTAAGAAGTTGGATCTGAATTCCTGGATGGATTCTCCTCAGAAAACTGTACTGACAATAAAGGACATTAATGACCTTTACACAGTGATAAAATTAACTAAATTATTTTATCCTTTCTTCTGTAAATAGGATATGACCTTTGGGGCTCATGTTTTGGGAATAGTGCAACTCCTGCCAAGATTAATATCCCTGCTAAGGAGGATAGACCTGCAATTCCACAGCAGGCAAGGGAGATTCCTTGCCAGGGAGGTTCTTGTTTGTGGCACCTTGGTGCAGCCAAGCTGGGCTCAGGTGTGACAAGGGACCTCAGAGTTTCCCTGGGGGTGGCCTGGGGTGGGTGATGCCTGCCCAGCTCCCCAGCACTGCTTTCCACATCTGCCCAGAGCCTGTGTCTGATTTTCCATCTCTTCCACCCTTAGGAATGCAGCCATTTATCCTCCTGCAGCAGGAGGCTCTGCAGCTATTTTCTCCTGGGGAAGGAGCCCTACACACAGCCCCACAGGCTCCCCCTGCCCCCAGCCCCACACCACAATTTCCCATCATCTTCCTGCCCCTCCCTTCAGCTCTGCTCCCCTTTCATCACCCATTTCTCCTCCCTCATGGGCTACCTTTGATTTTCAAATGCTCATATTCCAGTCCCTCCTTCTCTGCTGGAAACTTCAACAAATGCACCAACATCTGCTACAGTTAGTCATCACACTTAATGTACAGGATATTCCAGCTGGCTTCACTCTCCTTTTATATGTATTGGAAGAGGTTTCATCTGTGCTCCCTGGCTTGGCCAGACACACACCCAGACTCAACGCACGTGGTGTGGACACCGCTGGGCTACCAAGGGTGTCCCTTGGCCACCTGCCCACCTCCCCCAGTCCAGCACGCCACCCGCTCTCCTCTGCCCACAGTGGGATGTGTTTGGGTTGTGAGGTTCTTTGTTTGGGGATTGTGATGTCACTGAAGGCAGCCTGAGTTTGGGCAGTGGTAGAGAGGGATGCCCACAGTTCAAGCAATTCCTGATGGCTGGAGATGGCACCAGCCGCAGGGGCAAGAGCTCCTGGCTTGGGGTTTGGTATGGAAATTGTGATGCCTGCAGGTTTTCCAGGCAAAATCATTAAAAAGCTCACATTAGCAGGAAATCAGACTTTTTCCAAATCTGAGGGTAAACAACCAGCCTCCATCCCTGACCCACGGAAGGAGTCTTCACAAAAGAGACAAAAATGGAAGAAACCCCAGCCAAAGGCCTCATTTCATGGAAAAGAAATGAGCCACAAATACCTCAGACACCATCACAGGGACTTATCCACAGCAGACTGAGAATACAAAAGCTGCACATTGCAATGTTGGGAGATGGGGCTGCCTGGAGCATCAGGCAGGTGAGGGGAGAGGAGAACAAATAAAATATCTTAAACTAAAAAAAAAAAAAAAAAAAAGAAGAAGATAAAAATAATTTAATGAAAAATCTGACGTTTGAGGTTAAAATAAAGCCATATGCTTCCCTTTTTCTTCCAGCAAGTGTTCAAGTGGTTTCCACAGCACCGTGGTTAAGCACTGGCAGCCATGGAATGCTGCATGAATTCTGTCAGAAAACTAAAGGAAGTTGCCCCAAGATAAGAGCAGAAAGCAAAAAAATTAAAACACAAGAAGGCACTGAGGGTTAAATAAAGACATCCAAGGTGCACAGCTGACTTGGGGGCCTGGCTGGGAGAAGCAAGCAACTGCAGAGAGTTTGGAGTGACATTGTTCCCATCAGGTGTGCACTGAAGAAAAACACAACAGCAACACAGTGAGGCCATGAACACCCAAAAATGGGCTTGCAGCTGACTCACACATGATTCCTGTCCTGGGAGTTTCCAGCCAATTCCTTGCAAGGCAAGTGGTTATTTGCTCTCTAGATAAATATGGACCCACGTCAAGCACTGTTTCCCCAATAACACTTTACAAAAGGAGCTTTTTCTCCAGTGTTTGATGGTCCTTAGAACAGAAATAGCAGATGGTTAACACAGTTGTGGCTTTCTCTAATTGTAAGGTGAAATCCCTGGGTCAGGAGATTTCCAGGCTGCTAATGGATTTTCCTCATTTTGGTGTGAAATCAGTGTGTAGAGACTGTGCTGCCAAACTTTGCTCTATGCCTCGGTTTGGGGTCTCTAAATGTTATCCCAGCTAAATAAAAGCTGTGTTTTTCAGTAGATTTGATGGCAAATCTGTATATCCTGCTAAAAAAACAGTTTCAGTTGTATTTGCCTTCATTGCACAAGAATTTCCCATCCTTCAAGGACCAGCAGGTTACAAATTCTTCCCTGTGAGGGTGGGGAGCCCTGGCACAGTGCCAGAGAA
>NW_027635870.1:0-81195 GCF_903797595.1 Erithacus rubecula
TTTATTCTGACATTTTACACCCTCAAGAGCTGGACTTGATGATTTTGTAGGTCCCTTTCAACTCAGAATATTCTATAATTCTCTGACAGTTTTGTCTATCAATTTATAATCTCTGTAGTGGAATTGTAGATATTCCACTTGGCTGCATTGTTGGTACAGAATTGGAGTTCTCAGGAATACTGCAGGGATTATGGTGTGTACACTACTGAGGATACAGGTTGGTGACTTTAGCACAGCACTGGAGGTGGGCTCTGGAAAGCTGGCCTGATGTGAAAACAGGAACTCAAAAATGAATAAATTCTGCATGTTTTATAGCTCTTAAAATAAAACTACATCCTTCTATCAGCTTAGTAGCTTATGTGTCTGAGCTCACTGATTCTGGTAGGTATTTAGGATTTCTATCTCATATATGCCCTTCATCCATTAATTTCTGCAGCTGCTTCCCCAGAAAAAACACACTGTTTCACTAGGATATAAGAATTTGGATGGAAACGCTTATGAAGAATAGATTATCTTGGATGAATTAGGCAAGTCTTTCCTGAAAGATTATTGCACATGATCTTTGCAGCTTGGTAAGTTTAAAAACGTAGCTGAAATTTGAGCTGTGACAGGAAAAACCTGGAGCTTCAGCTTGTTCCTGTTTATGAATCTTGGCATATTGGGCTGGCACAGCCGTAATCCCCTGGTGCTGATAAAAGTGGAGAGGGAGAAATGCTGCCTGTGGGAAGAGCTGTGTGCAGGGCACCAACATTAACCCACATGATTGTACACCAAAATTAATTTCTGCTATTGTTTCTCTACCTGAAATTTGCTGATTTTTTTACATACAAGAAAGTAGAACGTGTCAGATCTGTTTGTTAAGGATTTTTCCTGAGGAGAGCAACTTGACCCAGAACTAAATGCAGTTGTTTTTATTCCTGCTAAGAAGGGTTCTCGATTCTCTCTTATGAACTGCCAGATTTCAAAGTTTAATTCATCAGTCAAATCTTCTAAATAAGGTCAATGTTTAGCCTGTAAATATTTAGTAGTTAGTGCTTGTCAGCATTTATTAGGGATTAGAAAAAACGAATGGAAAACTTGGAAAAATTTATTTTTGGGTTCCAAAAATATAAGAGAAATAAAGTAATGAAAAATCTACTTTCCATTTCAATTTGAGCCTATTTAAGGTTCTTGCAGGGTACTGTCTTATTTCTGCAATTGCAAGGAATTGGAAGCTCTGTCAGGAATTACAGAGTATGTTCTAAGCTCTGTAGTGAGATACATTAATTATTGAATGAGACGATGTTCCTGCCTATTCAAACGTATTTTAAGTGTGTGAAGCAAAGTGTGAAATGAAGACTGAGCCCCCTTGCCATGAAATGGCTGTTCAAATGACAGTGCTCCTCAGTCTTTTCATTCTACTATGAGGTTATGGCAGTGGGCAAGAAGGGAGGGGTTGCTGCTGGAATTGCATTACAGCTGGCTTGGAGACTTCCTTGGATTTGCCCAAAGGTTATTCCTTGGATCCCTGGGCTTTGGTGAAAGCATGGGATGTGTATCACAGCAATTTTAATTACAACAACAACTCCACAAACCCCAGAACTCTTGTCATGCCCAGTGGTAGCAGGAATGAGAGCAGACAGGGCATGGAAAAGCAGCTCATGAACAAGGAATAAAGGATCTGAAATGCAAGGCTTTTGGAAGGCTTTCCATTTAAAAAGCAGCAATGAATATCAAGCAGCTGAGTACCACTTATTAATAATTTGAAGTGAAATCTGAAAATGGTTAATTGCCGGTTCTTGAGCACGGAGTGGAATTAACAAGTAGGTTCCTATGACAGAAGACTTTATTGGAATATTAAGTTACTGAAAAGTCTGTTTCTGGCTTGATTATTTTCAATAAGATAAGTCATTTGCATTTTCTTAATTGCCTAGCATAGATTATTCCCAAAGACATGAAAACAAAGTTCAACTTTTCCATTCTTTTGGTAAGAAGATGGGATTGAAAAGTGAATTCCTACTTTCTCAGCCCTCAGAATTGTTCTGTGACCCTTATATCTGACACTGGTAATTCGTGTCCAGTGATTGCCAGTTGAAGTTCAGCTTAGACAAAATAAACTTTTTCTTTTAAGGAGTCATATTAAATGAGGTTATTGTGCCATCATTTGGGATTAAGGAATTGCTTCATGGGAAAATGCCAACTCCTTTTATACACATGAAGTTGACAAGAGCCTTATTGTGTCTGGACGAGATGTCTTCATTTTGTTTTGTTTTCTTTTAAAAATAAATGTTCTTCCCACCACCTACTTCTACCCCTTTTACTCGAAAATTGGTTTATGGGAATTATATAAAAAAAATAAAAATGAGTGTCCTGTTTGGAATTGTGATTGCACATACCTTTGCTTTAATTCCTCTCTCCTTCAGTGGTTTTGTCTCCACACAACATGCAATCTCAGTGCTCAGAGTAGGATCCAATGAGTACAAGTAGCAATTATTTTACACTTTTATTTATTCCTGCGTAGTAAACATGCCAGTAAAGCTGTGTTAAAAATCCCCTAGAGAAACATTAATTCACTTCATTTTTGCTCTTCAGGTACTAACTACAATTTACATTTTGTCATTAATGCGCTGAACAGGAGTTCCTGTAAGTTTCTGAAATGCAAAATGATAAAATTAAGTATCATCCCCAAATTGCCACTTGCTGCCTCTTTAGGATTCCTGCTTGTGCTCCCCAAATGCTGGAAGAAGCAACTGAGTTTTTTTAATAGATTCTTGTGAGTTGACTTGCTTTGTTTAATTGACACGTAATCACTTCACTGTAAAAGTGGGGGCCTTGGATTTCTGGTACATAGGGAAATCTGCTATTCATTGTCCAAGATGCCATTTCTGGAGCTGGCTGGAATACCAGAATATCAGAGCTGTGATGCTGATGTAGCCAAAACGAGAGGGGCTGTGGAAGGAGCTGCCCACAAAGAAGGCTCCGTGATTCATTTCTGTGTGAGTTCAGAATCTTCTAGTGCTCAAAATGCTGAGCTTGGGAGTTCTCTGCTGTCATTTGTCTTTGTTTTAATGGGATTAAGTAATTATGTGTGCATTTTCTTTCAACTAACCAGCCTGATCAAAGCAAGCACATCTATAAATTGTCGGCTCTTCTGTTCCAGCAGAAGTGCTTTGATGGCTCTGCAGATTTTACATCTTGGTGAATATATTTAGCTGCCCTACTATGGTGAGTAAGACTAGAGAGTAGTTTATGTAATCTGAGGGTCTCCCCTTGGGAATGTGCCTGGTGGAAAATGGATCTCTGCTACAGGGCAGTTTTAAGGGAGAAATCCCTGGTACTCCAAGCAGAAATAGAAGCTGTTGTCCCAAACACTGGAGTAACTTCATTGAAACTAATCGTGTCTGGTATTGATACTTTGGCTATATCAGTCATAGGTTCAAATTCTGCTGTTGCTTTGCAGAACCTCTGCATGTGTCCTGCAGCTGTTAAGACTTACCAGTCTTTTGTGAGTTTGACATCCATCTGATTTTTCAAGTAGGAACTGCTCACTGTGTATCGTGGCATCTGCAACCCTTTGTGTTTAATGAATTCATCAGGTGTTTGCTATGTGATATCATCAACCCACTTAATTATTTTCAGAACTTCATTCTTTCTACATGGTGTGTTTATGCATTCAATTTTATCTTTACTATTAATTCAAATTAAGTCTTGGTTCGAGAGTTTATGTAATCACTTTAATGAAGTGGCTGTGCCTGCTCACTGCTTCTTGTTTATTTTAAATATTGGTCTGGGGAAGTAAAGGTTTTAATGTATTCCAAATTATAACCAGCAATAACTATGCAATAGTCCTCTATTAATTCAGTTTTAAGAGCCCTGCATGTAAGATGACTTTTACACTATTGTGCTGTCTCATAATTTCATGTGAGAACAGGCTGCTGTTAATTTGTTTTCCTGTTAGTCCATATGTGTCAGAGGCAAAATTTGTCATTCTTCTGGCTTGAAGTTGTATTGTCAGCAGATCCACTTCTTTTCTGGAGTTTTCCCTATTAAACTTAGTAATGCAGTTTCTGACTTTTTGGGCTTGTGACCATTTAATCCCAGGCAGCCATTTAAATTAACCTGTTAGGATGAGGAATTAATTACTGCATCCTAAAAATTACTTTTCTTGTCATCTGTACCATTTGTCAGAGGCTTTCTGTTGTTATTTTGGACACAATAAGAACAGTGACCTGTGATGGAAATCCACAACTTCCCAATGCCTGTGGGGCTAATAATCAGTCCAGCCCCCTTGTTTGCCTGTCTTACACACAGAGCTGATGGTGTCCTGGATTCCTCATGCAGTGGGAAAGTTCTGTGGGAATGCTGAACTCTCAGATCTTTGTGCCCTCCCTCACCTGGCTGTTTGCAGTGGTTTGCAAACCACACCAGTGGCTGCCCCTGCTTTGGGATATGGAGCTGCAGATCCAACTGGAACCAGGGACTGAGAGCTGCCTCAACCAGAGTTTTTGTGTTCAGTATTTCCCCCGTGGCCACCTGCTCTAAGCTGTGACGTTATCCAGGATGTGTGTCCAGGATGTGGGATGGAGGAGAAGGAGGGAGCCTTGGTCCACAATTGCTTTTAGGTACTGTGCTGAACAAGCAGGCAATGCAAATGGTGAATGGAAGTGAAGGTCGGTTATTGTTCTACCTTGTCTCCTTGTTGTGGGAGTTGGGGAAATTGGGAAAGGAGAGAGAACTGGTATGGAACTATTTTAAACCAGCAGATAACCAGATTGCCTTCCCATTGCTCACACTACTCCCAGCTAAGTCTTTCTGCTAATCTTCACGTGATTAAGAATGTTAGATGGTGGCACAAAGAACTCTACAAAGTCATGCTTAAGGATATCCCGCTGTGTGCATTTGATGCCGCATCTGGGATGAGATTATAGATAAATAAATGAAAAGGAAAAAGAACAAAAGAAAACGCAACCCTGAAATCCCATGAACTGTAACTTTTTAAAGCTTTGGATATATAGTGCTTGAAGAAAATGGAATAAGTTAAGTTATTTTGTCCAAATATATTAGAAAAGAATACAGTGCATTTGGAATACAAAGACTCCCAGAGTTTTATTGGCTGTGATTGTTGTCAGTGTTAACAAAACACACAGTGAACACGGCCCCAGTCTGTCACTGTCACATGTTGAGCATTTGCAGATGTAAATCCCCATCGTATGTCAGAAATATGACATTTTTCAACCAAATAAAAACACACAAGCTTGGGACTCACAGAACTTTCTGCCATGTACCATAGCTCTGGCCATAGCTTCTGTTCAGCATCACAGCTCACAGTGGATAAAGGGAGTTTTTAAAACCGTATGTGCTGTGAAAATGGGGCTGTTTATGTAATGATAGTTTATTTAATGGGAGCTTTGCAAAAAATTGACTGTGCTGTGCAGTGTCCAAGAGAGTGAGACACAAAGGAAGTGGCAGGCACAGCCATCATAACCTGAAATCCCATTATCAGATTTTTGTGGAAGTGGAATCAGTTTTTCAGAGGTCAGTATTTTATTGCTGCCAAAAGAATCCATTTTGTACATACCAGAAGAGACAGAGTGATGAGAATTGGTGATTGCCCAGTATTTATTGTTCCTCAGTACCAGTGTGATAATTGGGGTTGTCACTCATCTGCAGTGGGTGAATTGCATGGGTGGCATTAGGCCTTGCTGCTTTTTCCCCTCAGGAGACACCATTTGTTGTGACAACAGGTATTTGTGTCACATACCCTGGTTTGGGTGTGTGAGGGATGTGTTGCACCCTCACCTTGGTGTGCAAGCACACAAATGTGTTCAGCATATGTGGCTGAGCTGAGCTGGCTGTGGCCAAGTTCCTCCTCTGCAGGGTCAGGGGCAGCTGCCAAAGGGCTGTAAAGCACCCCTAAATGCTGACAGTCCCCGTGTTTCAGCACAACTTTGAGGTTTGAAGAGATGTGGGCATGGGTGGTGTGTAGGTTTTGATTGTGGATACACATTTCTTTTGTGATTCCATGGATTTTCTTTTCCGAGCAACAGTGGTTGTGTGACGAGCTGCCTGTGCTCCTGGCTCATCCATTAAACTAGAACATCAACCACCCTTCTCTCTCTGACTTAATAAATATTTTAATATTTCATCAATGTTTAATAAATAAAAAAACTACCAGCACTACAGAATCAAAATGTAAAGGGGCTTTTTTGGCTGTTATTTGGAACAGAGTTGGGAAAAGTTAAGAAGCCTTTAGGGCCTCTTGGATTCCTCTCTGATTTAGCCTTGTAGGAAATGTGGTAATGCCTGGCTTTGTGTTGTTCTGGTTTAAAAGCAAAACACTGGATTCTCTGATTTACATAGCAGAAATTATTTTGCTATTATTCTATTTATATTAGTGTTTCCTTGTGTATTTGTTAGGCAAATGAATTCCTTGTTAAATGGCTGGGAAGAAGATTTCAAAACACTGGGATTAGTTCCTTTCTTTTGGAAGAAATAATTAACAAATAGGAAAATGCTCATGGAGAGCCGAGTTTCTGGCAAGCCCTGCTGGTACAGAGTGTGTTGAGCTGGAAATGTTGCCGAGTTAGCACAAACTGTCTGATATAAAAAGCACATTTTTGTTATAAACACTGCCTGCTCAACAGAGTTGTTGGTCTTACAGAACAGCTTTAAACAGGGACTGTTGCTTTTGAGTAATGTTAAATATTTGTCTTCTGGTGAATGTTTTCTTAGGAAAAATCACTGTAGATAGCAAACAAACAAATTCTTTTATTATCCAGTATAAGTGCATTTGAACATCCTTGTTTTTATCTTGACTGTTTCACTTGAATTTCTATGTTTTTGGAGGAGTTATTTTTCACTTGAAAAAGTTTTGGGTTATTTTTCTTCAAAAAGATTTGCGTGGGTGTCTTCAGATTTCAAAATTGGCTTTGTTCTTTCTGAGCTTTGTCTTTTTGTTATTCTGGCTTTGTACTGACACTTTGTGGCTGTTTCTGTGGTGTTTCAAATGACAGGAGTCACAACAGTAATGGAAAATAGCAACTTAAATAAACATTTTCAGGAAGTATAAAGCAGGGTGAGTGTGGAAACCTTCCCCAGCTCCAACCCTGTACAAATGTTCTCTACATCTCTGCCCTGGGTTTATAGGATAGGGATATGAGGCTTTTAGATTTATTTTCTGTGGCTTTTTTTCAGTAGTAAATGCTGTGAACAAGTTGTCTCTAGACACTGTGTTTTGTGAACAATCTGGTGGGTATTAACTTATAATAAGCAGCAAATTTTCTCTTTATTGTACAGGGTTATTGGTGTATTCTCAATTCTAGGCTGTGTCACCATTCCTCACTTGATCCTGCAGTGTAGAAATTACTTTTTCCAGCTGTCTCTGTGTACCACAATCAAGGAGGTGATGCCATCTTTTTTGTTTATTTATTTGTTTTTGTTTTGTGTGGTAGTACATAGTAAGAACAGGATGGAAAAAAGATAATTTTGTAGCCAAGTTCTATTTTTTTTAGTTATGATAGCTGGTTTAGAGTCAGGGAGGATAATTTCTGAGCTATCTGAAGATTTGTGGCTATGTTGGAAGAAGAATGTAATTTCTCTTTAAAACTCCCTTTCAATACCTCACCTATCCCTGTCCCCTGTCCCTCCAGGCTCTTGTTTCATTTAGGTCATCTCCAAGTGCCCACTTGGAAGAAACTTTTTGGAGGGCAAAAAGGAGAAAAGGGGCAGCTCTGGGTTTAGATTGTAACTGAGCAACGTGTTTATCCTCTCTTTAACAACAAGGCAAATCTAATTACTTAATGCTTAACCAATGAATCAAAGCAAAGTCTTTTCCTTTGTGCAAATTAAGTGGGGAATATAATTATTTAAATATCCAACAAGATTCTGGAAAATTTGATTAAACCTGCTAAGAAAACCTCATGAAATGCAGGAGTGGTGAAGGAAGAATTACACTGCAATTGAACATAAATAATTATTTTTATCAAATAGCAGTGCTCAGTAATGATATGTGTGACTATATTTCTGTTCTTTGCTTATTTTGTTGGGGTCTTTTTTTTTTTTTTTTTACTTCTGTAAGTGTCAGTCTCCTGCTGTCTGTTCTGGGGAGATGCTATGCAGTCAATTTTTTTTGAGTAAGGAAAAAAGGAACGTATATTTTGCTGATAATCCACCCAGACATCAAGGGAAGAAAATATCAAAAGGAATCTTACTAGAAATCAGCTCATTTTGTTTGAAAGATCTAGAAATTGCAGATCAGTCTGAAAGGAAGTTAGAAAACTGTTTTTCTCCCTGTAAAGCATGGCCTTTTTATCTTTAAATGCTGCATTTTGAGAGCCTCTAGGTGTTTGTCCTTGCACACTCACCCTGTATGGATTCCTGTGCCTTGCCACTGGGTAAATGATTAGCAATGGGAAAATGTTACACAAGAAATACTTTGGAATGTTAATTGTAAATCTGATTATTTCCTTCTAAAATGAACCTGAAGCAAATTTCTGGTAACTGCTACTAGGAGGCATGTGAGGTGGGAGTATAAAGTAGCTGAAACTTGGGGCAGTTGAAACAGGATCTGGTGGTTTGGGCAGAAAGGAGATTTTCCATTGCAATTTCTAAGACCTTTTGGAGGATAATTGAAACGGGGATTTTGTTTCAGAATACTCCTTGTCTTTATTTTAAATGTGTTTCATGGAGTCACACAATCATTCAGGTTGGAAAAGACTTTTAAGGTCAGCATATTTTGCAGCTTATAATGGAACAGATCATGGGATCAGATTAGGAAGCTGATGCATTTCTCTCAGAAATAGTTTTAATTAAACGGTTGGAATTTTGGATCAAAAATCTATTTGGAAAACGGAAGGAAATGCAGTTTTGGCTTCCTGGGTTTGGTGAGGGGATGTATGGGCAGCAATAGCTCTTGTGTCAGTCAGTGCTCATTTGGTCAGAACTCACCTCCTCTGACACCTGGTTAAAAACCTAACACACAGAAAGCTCACAAACCCAACAGCTCATACCTGGTTTGAAGTTTTCAGCTCCTCTCTTTTTAAATATAATCTCTAAATTTAAATATCTTCAAATGTAATGGCCAGTGCAATACCATATGAGCAGTGACCTTTCATGAGTGCAAGACTCCCAAAAGAAATCAGGGAAATGCTGGAGTTAGCAACAAAACTGAAAAAATAAAAAAAAAAATCAAGCAATGTTTTTACTACAAATTCTTATTTTGCTACTAATAATTTAGAGACTTATTTGCTGTTTTCTAAAATAAATGACAAATGATGCAATTAAGGGCTTTGCAAAACAGAAGTTCTGCCAAAGCATAAACAGTGTATTTGTATCCCTGTGTGTCTTCAAAACCAGGAAGTCAGGATTATCCTTCCTGTTGAAAGTGGAACATAAAACTTACCCTGAATTCCTAGTGAGTATCTGAAGCTCTGTGTGTGTTGAAGGTGGATGTAAGAGGTGCTGATGATCGTGGAGAGGAATAAAGATGTTCTAAATTGGCTTAGAAATGACTCCTTCCCATCCCCTTTCAGTGTTTGATACAAGAAAAGAATCTGGTGGAAGATCTCCGCTCATTCTGCCCCAGCAAACCACAAGAAGAGAAGCTGTTTTTAACTAGATGACATATTTAGTAGTTGCCTTGCCAAAAAACCTTTCTTTCTTTCAAACTGGAAATAGTTTTTGTTCTGAAATAATGATTTTTTTATCTGCATTGCTTTTTTCTTTTCTCTCTGAAGCTGGTCCCTTCTTTGTGGAAGTTTATTTTTGTAAGGCTTTTCCAGATTTAGGAACTGCATTTGATGACTACAGTATTTTTTTTCCTTTGCTTTCTACCAGGTAGGAGCAGCTGTGTACTTGATAATTAGCTCACTCTGCCTTTGCTTAACCACTGTGCTCTCACTGTGTTCTGGCTGAGGGGGGAAAACACTGCATTTTTCTCCTGTTTGTTTTCTGTGTTCAGTCTACAAAAGCCAGTTTTACCAAGGCCTTGAAACAGCCAGAATATTTAAATAGAGCATCAAAGTAAAAGGAGAACTGTAGAATTGCTGTAAATAATTCTTTTTCCCCCCTCTCTGTGTTCACTTTCTCTGAACATGGTCATTCTGGACAGAATTGTAACAGCACAGAGGCAACAAAAAGCAGATGGTTACTATAGTTTCAGTGAACGGAGCCAGTTTTACTTGGCTGAAGGTATTTTCTAATTTCTGTCCTCTTGCCTGACATTGATGAAAGGCCTTTTTGAACGCATTGAAGTCCTGACTGTTTTTATATAACATTTTGATCTCTTTTACCTGTAAAAGCACAAGTATCATCTCTGATGTTTTTAAATACATCCTTATGCCCAGGGCTTTACTGCCACTGTGGTTGATTCACATCTGTGGAGGAGCACAGCCTCTCTCCTTATGCTTTGTCCAGAGAAGCTGTGGCTGTCCTACCCCTGGAAGTGTCCAAGGCCAGGTTGGGCAGAACTTGGAGCATCCTGGGGTAGTGGAAGGTGTCCCTGCCCATGGCAGGGGGTGACAGTGGGTGGGCTTTAAGGTCCCCCCAACCCAGTCCATGATTCTGTAATTCAGTGACAAACCACACCTGCAACCGTGGACAGAGTTGGATTCACTTGAACTTTAGCAAAGAAAGCAGCAGCCACAGCTTCCTTGTGCCCAGCTGGTGCTGTGCTATGGGAAATTAATTGGGATTGCAGAGGAAGTGATTAGATGACATTTTCAGGAAGCTGCAGTATGTCTGTGGTCATCTAGTGAACAATGGTCAGGATGAACCTGTGTTATGATCAAATAGACACCTGAAATGTGAAAGGGGTTTAGTTTGCTGTTGTTTCATTAAAATAGCATCTGTTGCAGCCTTGTTATTTTAAAGCTAATTTTACCATGTTTAAATCTGAATTTTCTTTGCAAGTTGTATGCAGCATACCTATCTCCTCCATATGTGGCTTCTTCTGTTGTGAGGTTGTAATGTCTTCTGTGTGAAACTCGCTGTGTCCTCCCCTAATACCTTGTCAGGTCTGCGACACCTGATTTGGGAGCTGTGAGTAGCTATGATCCCAGCAGAAACTCCTGTCACTTGAGGGGTTCAGGAGGAAGATTACTCAGCAACAGCCTCTCCTCCACCAGGATAAAGGACCTGCACAAACATCTGCCAAGGAGAATTGCTAGAGATGGCCTTTGCATTATCTATAACATTTTCTTTTGCTTAGTGTTTAATATTGAAGCCTGAAGTGGGTAGAAGAGATTTTGCAGAGGATAAGGGCTGGCAGCAGCATCCCCAGGTGGGTCTGTGCATTGTGCCATTGCCAGATGCACATGGATGTGCTTTATTCCTGTTCCTGGCATTGTAGAGCAGAGTTTGACAGAAATGAGCTATTTTAGTGTGGGCACACAAGTGCAGGTACCAGTGTTCAGGCAGAGGGCTAAAAATTGCAGCATGAATCTTTGATTTAAATTCCATGCAAGTTTCATAAAACTTGCATGACTTTCTGAGAGCAAAATTGTAAAACACTCGAAAAACAAAGTCCAAGAGAAGCTTTGTGGTTTAGGTTTGTTAAATTCTTCTTTCCCTACTCCCTGTGCCTTGTTCTGAACCTCTCATCAGGAGTTTGGCCTCAGGGGAGACAAAGGACATTTTACAAGGTCTCTGACTGTAAGGAGATGTGGCCAGTGGGGCTTTGGGGTTTGTTGTGTTTGTTTTCTTTTTTCTTTTCCCAACCCTTATCTGCCGGCTGCTTGATGGCAGGAATTTACTGCAGAGCTCTGACCCCTGCCCTGCTGGCCCAGGCACAACCTGGAGTAACACTTTAAACCCTGAATAGCTCTGTAGTAGTTGGCAGACTCTCATGGAAAAGAATTTTTGTGCAGAAGCCATACCCAAAAGTATTTTTGAACTTAAAAAAAAAAAAATTCTTCATAAATTCAGGTGTTTTAATCAGAATTGGTGCTTACTGTGGCATCATTGCAGTGGTTCCTCTCTGGAATTGCTGAGTTTTTTGGCTCATGACTTGAATTTGTAAGCTATGGAGAAGCAGAAACCTTTTGGCTGATATTTTTAAATTACTTTAGTAGATGTGGAGTGTTTTTATGAATCCACACAAATATATATATTTAATATATAGGAAAAGCAGCATTTGGTTTGAGCACTAAGCATCTGTTGTGCTTCAAATTCAATTAGCAACTCAACATCTTCATAAAAATACCCAGGACTGTTAATAGTTAATGAGTGATTAATTTTATTAAGGTGCTCACTTGGGGTGTGCGCGGTCATGTGAATCCAGAACATTCTTGGAGTTTGCTAATTGTACACTACTCATAGTGTATTAAAAATCAGAGATTTTAGTATTCCTCTGTACTGTGCATTGTGACTTTGGCATTTCTCAGGTGTTCATTTTGGCAGTAGTGCAGGTTTTTATCATTTTTTCAGTATTTGAAATGTATATTTGGCATGTAGAACTGAGAGGAGTAAACAATCCCAACTATTTTAAACTACAGTTATGGTTTGTTTTTTAAGATTGGATGAAAATCAGCTTAAACCTCCTTTGTGCCAACACTTGAATAGCACGTAAGGAAAGAATTACCATTAAAAAAACAGTGACTGTGAAGAATCTGCAAGTGAATTGTTTTGATTAATTGGTACCACCTTGAGCTGATGGGATTTTATATTAAAATTTATTCCTTATTTTAGGGAACAGATTTTTCCTTGATAGGTGTTACTGTGACTGTAATAGTGCTTTTGCTTTAGAAAATCATCAGTTTTGTTGTCTTTCATGCTCTCTGTAAAATGCCAGCATAATTTGGCATTAATCCACCTGGATTTTTTTCTTGCTCTGTAAGGAAAGACAGAGCAACTGAAATGGTTACAAACATAGGAGAGATGATGGGAGCTGGAGCAGGACAGGCAGAGCCTGGTGATAAAAGGTTTGGAGGAGTGCCTGATCCCCTGAGGGCTGTGCAGACCTTCAGAGGTCCTAGATAGGTGGGAGAGAGATGGGCAGAGAGGAACCTTTGGAAATCCCACAAAGGCAAATGCAGATCCTGCACCTGAGGAGGAACAACACCAGCACCAGCAGAGGCTGCGGTGGCCTGTGGGAATCAGCTCTGTGGAAAAGGGCTGGGGTGTATGAGTACATGGGGTGGAATTTCAGAAATTAGGTGTCCTGTCTGAGACTGAAGGCTTTGCAGAGCTGCAAAGACACCAGAACAGTTGCAGCTATAAAAGCCAACAGAGAACAGGTTTTTTTGGTATAGAGAATGAGTGTCAAAATCAAAGACAGGATAGGAAATAATGTGAATTATTATTAGGGAACAGAGATGACCCTGGTGCTTTGTAGGTATAAACCTACTCAGAATTCAGTTGTTGTCTTGAATTTTCCACCCACACCTTCCCCTATCTCAAAATTTGGCTTTAATAAATGCCATTTATAGATGCTCTGGCTGGAAGCCAGGGGGACACTTCTTGCCAGGACAGGAAAATCCTGCCGAGGGTTGCTATTTCCAGTTAAAAGGTTGGTTAGACTCAAACACTGAGGAGGCTTTGTGCAATCTATCGGGAGGGAAATGAATGATTCAACAGTGTTTCTAGTTAAGAAAGTTATTGACTATTCCTAGCCTTGTCCCTTCATCTTCAGGGAGCAGCTGTTCAAATCCAACCAGGCAAAACTTGAGCAGCTTATCTAAACCAGGTGGCATGAAAGGAACTTTGGTGTGCAGAAGAAAATAAGTTTTGTCTCTAGGCAAACAGATTGGTGCAGGGTTTATCTGTGGCTCTTAATTCCTGTGGATCCCAAGAGCAGCCAGGTGCTGATAACTATCAAAGAGAGCTGGGGCCGGCTCAGTTCCTAACCCAAAATACAGCCTTTAGCCCGGATGGGAACCTGAGATGGGACTCTGGAATCACAGAGCTTGATCATTCCATGTGGTGCAGTAATCCTGAGGTGTTTAGAATTCATGATTTTACTGCTGAGCCTGATTCCTGGCAGGCTGGGCTGGGTGGAACAGCGGATGCTGAGAGGATCATGACTCCAGTGCTATTTGGCAGTTCCTGTTCAGTCCTGCCAGCCTGGCCTGGAGCTGCACACCCCAGTCCTCACATGCTGAAATGAATCAACGTTGTTTAGTCTGCTTGAGTAACCAGCATTCCTGGGGTCAAATAAAAATTCTCTGTGAAGCAGATGGAGGGAGCAGTTCAGCCCTAATTGTCCATCTTGCTTCAGGTTTCCACAGCTCACTTTTTATTTGCAATATCAGCTTTTAAGAAAAGAAATTATTAGATAATAACTAGATTAATAAAAAATTCATTAAGAAAATAAAATTATTAAAAGGTTATTAAGGATCTGCTGGAGCTTCAGCTGTTTTCCTACTTCGTCCTGCAGAGGATGTATCCTGGATGAAGTTATGGAGGCTGGCAGTGAAATGCCAGATCTTTCTCCACTTGGGTCTTGACCTCTTCAGAGCTTGGCCTTGAAGGGTGAATACTTTCTTCATCATCCTCCAAGTCTTCTTTTTTCCTTTCTTCTTAATTGCTACTACTATGATTTCTTCTTACTCTTACTCTTATTCTTCTTATTCCTATTTTAATTTTTATTCTTATTTCTTCTATTTCTTCTTTATCCTATTCTTACTCTTCTAATTCTATTCTTCTGATTAATCTTATTAACTTGTTATGCTTGCTGTCATTCTTATCCTATTTTATATTCTTATATTAATAACTATTTTTTCACTTAACACTACTACTATTTCTTCTTATCATCTTCTTATTCCTATTCCTATTCTCTTATTTGTATTCTCTTATTCCTATTTTTCCTATTTTTTAACGACTGCTATTTCCTAAGCTCCAGTTGCATTTGTGTTTGCAGTGTGTCTCCGTGGGCCCAGCTGCCGTGTGCAGGTGGGTGTGGCGCTGGCACAGACTCTCGTGGTGTGGCTGTGAGCTGCGGCAGGAGCAGCACAGCAGTGTCCCCAGGGCCCGCAGCGCCCGTCTGAAGGGGCCAGGCCGTGTGCTGGGGGCAGCCAGCTGCTGCTGGGGGGCCTGGGCAGCTGAAGGGACAGAGGCAGGGAGGGACTCTGGTTCCTGCTCCTCAAGCAAGGTCTCCTGAGGGGCAGGCTCACACAGCTCGTCTTCTGCAAGGGATGCCAGGCCTCGGGCACTGCTGCCATCTTCCTGCTGCTCCAGGATGCGGAGTTCGTCCTCAAGGATGTTGAATTCCTCCCAGTCATTGATGCTGAGTTCGTCCCAGTCATTGATGCTGAGTTCATCCAGGTCATCCTCCTCCTGCGACACAGGAGTAGCCCTGAAGCTGGAGATGAAGCTGGTGATGCTCAGCTTTGAGTCACAGGTGACATATGTGAAGTCATTGCTGCTGTTGTCACTGTTGACTTCCTCCATGGAAGCATACAGCTCCTCACTGCTGGAGCCCCAGACGCTGGTCTCTCCATCAGACAGCTCTGGTATATCACCTTGGCACTCTTGGAATGGGTCCATCTCAGTGTAGTGTTCCCCATATACTGGGGCAGCTCTGGGTCATGGAACTCCTTTTCCACTCGGGGGGGCTCTCCTGGTTCCGTATCTCCGCACTGCACCCGCAGGGCCACCATGTGCAGGGACAAGCTCCCGGCTCCGCATGGGGATGCTTCCTTGCCTGCTGCTGCTTGTACCACTTGGTGCGATTCACGTCCTGTAGACTCTTCCTGTGGGTGAAGCTCTTGGGCCTGAACTTCTGTCCACAGGGAAGCCTTGACATCCATGTCAGGTTTCTTTTCTTCTGTGATGAGACAAGGCCCCTTCTCCTCAGTGTCTGGCTGGGCCCAGACTGAGGCACCCACTGCTCTCACCATGGGCCCACTGTGGGCCTGGGCTCAGCCCCAGCTGGGCAGGGGGCTGGCTGGCGAGGAGGAGCTGGGCTTGGCTTTGCCGTCCTCCATCGTTCAAGGCTCTAGTGCCAACAGGTCCCGGGAGCTGCTTCCTTCTGTAAGAACGGCTCTCATGGGACTGGGCACCCCAGGCCTCTGCACCCCTGATATACCCCTCAGCCAGCGTTGGGCTCTCCCATGTCACAAAGGTCTCTGGGTTCCACATTGCCAAGTGTCACCAACGGCCACTCCCGGTGCCCCTTCAGCAGCTGAGCCCATTGGGAGTTGCATGAAATATAGAATTTATAGAATGGCTAGATTGGAAGAAACCTTCAAGATCATCAAGTCCAGTCCATGTCCTAACACCTCAACTAGACCATGGCAGCAAGTGCCATATCCAGTCTTTTTTAAAACACATCCAGGGGTGGTGACTCCACCACTTCCCTGGGCTGACCATCCCAGTACTTTATCACTCTTTCCGTGAAAAACTTTCTCCTAATATCCAAACTAATTTTCCCTTGGCACATCTTAAGACTGTGTCCTCTTGTTCTGTTGGTTGCTGTCTAGTGAAAGAGACCAACCCCACCTGACTGCAGCCGCCTTTCAGCGAGTTGTGGAGAGTGATAAAGTCACCCCTGAGTCTCCTTTTTTCCATAGTAAACAACCCCAGCTCCCTCAGCCATTCCTCACAGGGTTTGTGGTGCAAGCCCCTCACCAGCCTTGTTGCCTCCTCTGGATGCACTGAAGCATCTCAATGTCCTCCCTAAACTGAGGGGCCAGAACTGGACACAGCACTCAAGGTGCAGCCTCACCAGTGCTGAGTTCAGGGGAAGAATGAGATCCTTGCTCCTGCTGGCCACACTATTCCTGATCCAGGCCAGGAGCCATTGGCCTTCTTAGGCACCTGGGCACACTGCTGGCTCATGTCCAGCTGGTGTCCATCAGTGCCCCCAGATCCCTTTCTGCCTGGGCAGAAAGCATAAATGGTGTTAATAAATAGATTTGTAGCTTGTTTTGGAGTTGGTTTTGGTGTTTTGTTTGTATCGTTGGAAGCTAGAATATTTGTAATCTTTCTTCATTCCTAACATCTGAGATAAAAACAACCACAGATATAATCTTTGTATTTTTTATTTTCTCAGCTGAAATCTGCTCAGGATGTGAAAATGGGAAATAATTGCATGAATTTGCAAGCCCTTCAACACTTTGAAGATGTTCAGTGGCATTTTTGGGAAGTTTGGTCCAGCAGCACCTTCCCTATGCTCATTGTGCCCAGAGCCTGGTGTGGCTGGGCAGGTGCTCGGCCACTGAGTGCTCCTCCTGGAGGGACAATTCTAGTTAAAATCCCACTTTATTAAGCTTTTTATAGATTGATGGTGGCTAGGATTCATTAGGCAAACTGCCCTTGGAATTACATGGAATAAACCTTCTAGTGCAGCCTTGGCAATACTGTCCCCTGGGAGCTGTGTCCTTATGGTTATTGCAATTCATGTTGTCTGATAAGCATTTCTTCAGGATTTTATGCATGGTCAGTTGCTTTCCTGTCCCTGAGAGCAGTGTCTGTAGGTACTGAGATCCCTATCATCATTTCCTGAAACTTGAAATTCTGCTGCTGTTATTTCGCTGAAAAAAAAAATCCCATAGGTGAAGATGAGCACAGTGTTACTTTCACTCTCAGTTTGCAGGACAGGCCATGTACTCAATTATTGCATTATTTCTACTTCGCATCACTCACATTTGTGAAACAAATGCAAAAGTATAACTTTGATTTGACCCACTCTTAACTTCCAAAACTGGAACTCTTCATGCTTCTAATCCCTAATCGCTTTTCAATATATTCTTGCAAAGGGCACCTTCCACTATCCCAGGTTGCTCCAAGCCCCATCCAACCTGGCCTTGGACCCTTCCAGGGATCCAGGGTCAGCCACAGCTTGTCTGGACATCCTATACCAGAGCCTTCCCACCCTCACAGGGGACAATTCCTTCCCAATACCCCATTTAAACCTATTCTCAGTTTGAAATTCTCAAGCTCTTTCCCTCTTGCCTGTTGAAGAAATTGGAGTAGCTCACCTGGAACAAACACTGTGATATTATTTACTGGATTTTTTAAGTGTTGTGCAGTGTTAAAATTGAAAAGAAGAGTTTGAACAGGCATAGACTTGATGGAAACAGTTGGATCATCTTTCAGAGTTAGCAGAGATGGTCATGTGTAGGTGGACTCTTGTCCAAGTTTAGGACAAATTTGGGGAAAAAGAGCTCCAAAGGGCCCCCCCCTCCCCCTTTTCTTTTTCACAATTCCTTCCTTCACTGAGCTCAGAAAGAATTGTTCTTCTGGTGAAAATGGAAAAAACTTTTTTATTAACAAAAATACAAAAGAAACACTCCCCCAACACAAACCCAGATGAGACGAACCCAGCCGGTCCTCGCCAAGGAGAGCGGCAGAGCCTCCCAAGCCGACCTCCAGCAGCGGCCCCCGAAGTCCAGATCCTTGTCCTCCGGAGTCAGTGCAAAACCCTGGAGCAGGGAGAAGGGAGAGAGGGGGAGGGGCAGCCGGGAGCAGGCCCAAAGCAAGCCCAAGACAAGCTAAAGCGAGCCCAAGACAAGCAAAAGCAAACTCAAGACAAGCCAACACAGGGGCACAGACAAAACAGCTGGGGGAAAGGGGAAAAAAAAACGGCCAAAGCAGCCAGGGGAGGGGGTCACAGCTGAGCAGACGGCAGAGAGCAAGACACAGCCCACAACCGAAGCGCAGCAAGAGAGAGAGAGCCGGAAAACACCAGCCTAGATAAAACCATCCGAGGGAGGGACCGGCAGCTGCACGGGGGAAGCAAGGAGAGGAGCCAGTCCAAACATCAGCCCATAACACTACCCCTTCTACTTTTTCAGCTATGTCTGTTTACTTGCTTTTTAGTAGCAAACCTACTGCATCTATCCTCTATATAGCAACAAACTAACTATCTCTTCCTTCTTTCACATCCTCTAGCTGCAGTAGTATCAGTTTCATGAATAGGCTGCTATAGCCTGACCAGCAGCACCTTGTCTTGCTGCATCTCAGTTTGTCTGACCTGCTCTTAAGACCCTGATGGCAGGGAGATGCCCCTGGGCAGTGCCCTGTGCTGGGAGGGGTGTGCAGGGCAGAGCTGAGCCCCCAGGGCTGGGCTGGGCTCAGGGAGCATTGCCAGGGACAAGCCTTGGATAGAGAGAAACAGCTGCCAGTAGGCACCACTCCAGGCAGCTGAGAGCCAGACCAACCCTTGGACCTAGCATCCCTAGTATCCCTCCCTGTCAATCTGCACAGGGAAGGAGAGAAGGGTTATAAGAGGATGATTTTGCAATTGAAACCTCAAAACGTCATCTTTATTTTTCCAACACATTTTAATTGTTTGTTTTAATTGATTACCCTGAATTAGAGGGAGGTGTAATGAGCAAAGGTCAGCTGTATGGGGCCAGCAGCAATGTCTGTGTGCAGAGCTGGGGCAGATCAGTGCTGGCACAGCAGCTGTGCCCAGCAGCAGCACTTGGTGTTGCCAGTGCTGCTCCCGTGCCACTGCCCCACTCTGGCCCCACTCCCCATTTCAGTTCCTGACCTGACACCATGGGGACGTCCCTTGTACAGCAGGATCATCCTACAAGTGCTTCAGAAATTGTCTGCTGGCTCCTGCAGTGCCTCGTGCTGCTACCTTGCCATAGGCACCACAGGCCAGGGGGAACATGTGAGCTGATGTGTCTGGGTGTGGGGCTCCCTGTTGTCAGAGTCTGAAATATTATAATTTGTGACTTAAACATTTTCATGAAGGACTTTTGCATATTTTAGCAAAGCTGTTTTCCAAAAGGTGCAGAGCAGATCATCACTCCCTTCTTATATATGTGATTCGTGCTAATTAAATTATAACTGTATTAGCAAAAATGTTGCTTATTAGAAAAATTGTATCTACTTGTTACAAAGCAAAACGGGGAAAGAAATGGTTAAACAAAGCAGATGGAATCATCCTCCAGATGTTTGGTGGGAGGTGAGGATAGTAAAAGCATAAATCTAAGAACAGCATCTAGAAATAAAACTTTTGACCTTGAATTGGGCCAAATTGGTATTGGACAATGGAGTAAGGCCTGTTGTGAAACAGATGTTTAATTATATAACCTTAAGCATAATTCTCTTGCGCTACCTGCAAGGTCAAACAGAGAACACTGAGGAAGACCCAGAGCCTTCATCAGAAACAAGACCCCGAAAGGAGGAGTGACCCCGACCACTGGTGATATATGCGCAACACAACACAATGACGTAGATTTTAGGAATAGAAATGAGGAGGAGCTTTCTAGAATATTCTGTATTATTATGCATTAGTAAACAGTATAGAAGTGAGATTTTAGCTTGGCTGGTTTGGTACAGTGTGAGAGGAAGGGTCCTGCCTGTACCCCTGGTCAGGTATCGCCTGGTAAGTTTTGCTCATGCTTTATTCAAGCTAAACCTCAATTGTACTAAATCACTCACTGCCAAATTTTGTATTTACTTAAATCTATGTAACTAATATGTTTTGATTGTATTCTTTTATACAGAATTGCTGCTATTATTAATAAATTGCTGCTAGATTTCTTGTTGTTTGATTTATTGGACAAAATCAAACAAATCCAAATATCCATTTATAACACCCTGAACAGGCCTCTTAATTGAGGCCCTGAACCGCTCCCTCATGGATGTAAGTAACTCAGGAGAGAATACATTCACTGGGGGATCAAGCTGAGCACTTTCAAAGTGCAGACCTTGGCCCCAGCTCACACAGACCCTCACTCCACAGAGCTGGGGAAAAGTGAGGTTTTGGTGTGTATTGATGTTATGGGTTATGTTTTGACTAGCTCCTCTCCCTACTGGGGGAACGTCTGCGTTGGGTACCAGGGTTTCTAATCTGTACAGATGAAATTTGGAGGAGGTCCTCCTTAATCTCCTCCCTGAGTTTCCGATGATTTTTCTCTATTTTATCTTCTAAGTCTCGCAAGTGTGTTTCCACAGCTGCAATTCTAGCATGAGTCGGGCCATGTACTGCATCCGCATATGCACGAAGCTTCTTTGCCATATCGAGTACTGTCTCATACACCTCATCTCTCTTCATTATCGCTAGGGCAGATGCATACTCAGGTGGCCCAAGCCGCACAAGTTTTCTCCACATCACTGGTGTGCATGGTACCAGGTCTGGATTTCTAGTTGTTACATCATCTGAAAAAATAATTTCTGCTACTGCCATTTCCCTGAGGCATTGGTCCCCCTGCTCTATGGTTTTCCATCGGGTCTGCTGCACATATAGGTCATCTGCACACAGATATCTTTGTGCCACGCTATCCAGGACCCGTGCCCAAAGGCTTTGAGGGTTAGCTCCCCTCATCACACCTTGGTCAATAACAGGATCATGAGACAGAGACCCCAAATGTCTCGCTTCAGAGCCATCCAAAACTGTGGCCTCACCTGCCGCATCCCAGAGACGAACCAGCCAGCTGATAATAGATTCATCAGGTCTCCTGGTGTAATCTTTTCTTAAACCACGAAGATCCTTCAGGGAAAGCGATTCATTATTAGTCTCTGCTCTTCCATTAGTTGCTTTAACTCCTGATTTTACATCAGGAGGTGTTGAAGGTCCCTCTCCATCATCATCATCATCATCATCTTCCACTAGCCTATCAGTCTTCTTGGTGCATTTCCCACTTCTCGTACTAGTAGCCACAGCCATTGGTTGGGGCTTGTTCTCCAATTTAGCTGCTGGGTTTTGGCCTAGGGGGTTGGCTGCAACTTGAGTCACTGGGATAGGGGATAATTTATCTCCCTGTTCCCTCTCCTCTGTCTCCTGCTCTATCGTGCCTAGCAGGGTACGATATGGATGTGCCAGGGCCCAGCTCACTGCAATAATCCTTTTCTCTTTAGAACCATCATGACACTTCCCCTTTAAGTACCTTGCAACCTCAATCGGATTTTGAATCTGTTCTGATGGGAATTCCCAAATTATGGGGTCAGAAAACTCCTTTAAAATCTGGCCCATTTTCTCCCATTTGCCATTCCACTCAAGATTCCTCCTGCCCAGCTTGACTCCCAAATCAGGAGTCCTCCCAGCCCCTTTAGAAATCTCGGCCTTAATTTTGTATAAACTGCAAATGGTGCAACAAAGACTTAACAAATTAACTGCCAAAAAGATAATGTCCTTAATATTCAGGGAGGTCTGAATATTTTCTAATACAGATGTAACTAATTCAGAGGAGAGGAAAGGAAATAAAGGCAGAAAATCCTCTTTTCCTGCTTCTCCTCTAAGAAATAACACAAGCCATGATTTATATATTCCTGAAGCCGATTCTAACATTCTTATAAATCTCTTATATGCCATTTTCACCAAGTCTAGCCCGATGAGTATTTTGGTTAATACCCCTTCAATGAAAAAACTTCGTATTAAAGAGAGCACTGGAGCTATCTCTGGATAAGTAATCAAGCCCAACTACCACAACGGTATTAACACTTCAAAGAAACTTAATAACCACCCATACAGGCAGGCTCCCACAACAAAAGACATTCTGGATTCAATAGACATACCAATACCAACAGTTGAAAACAAAATATTATTAGAATAAAGTTTTTTCCACTTTTTCTGGTTTCCCCGTATGGGCCACCAAAATAATTTGTCCAAGTTTGGGACAAATTTTAGGAAAAAGACCTCCAAAGGGTCCCCTCCCCCCCTTACAATTCCTTCCTTCACCAAGCTCGGAAAGAATTTTCTTCAGGGGAAAGTGGAAAAAACTTTTTATTAACAAAATACAAAAGAAACACTTCCCAGCACAGACCCAGACTGAGATGAACTCGGCAGATCTTCGCCGGGAAGGGCAGCAGAGCTTCTTTGGCAGACTTCCAGAGGTGGTCTCCGAAGTTCAGATCTGTTTTCTCTAGAGCCGGTGCAAATCTTAGGGGGGGGGGGGGGGGGGGGAAGGGAGAGGGGCAGTTTAGGCAGCTGGGGGGGGGGGAAAAGCAGCTGAAGCAGTGGAGGGGAGGGGGGCAGGGGGGCAGCCGAAGCAGCAGCCAAAGCAGCAGCAGCGAAAGCAGCAGCAAAAAGCCCCAAAAGCCGAAAAACACCCAGCTAGATAAAACAGCCCGGGGGAGGGGACGGCAGATCTATGGTGGGGGGTAGGGAGAGTAGCTAGTCAAAACATAACCCATAACAAGTGAAAAAGCCTCTGGTTCCAGACAGTGACCACCCATCCTCCGTTGTGCAGAGGGGCCCAAGTTGCAGTGGCCCTTGACCCTGCAAAAAGCTTATGCACAGCAGAGGGGCTGTCATGGCCCACCAAAGGCTCCCCCCAGTTGGACCCTGCAACAGAGCACTGCAGCATGATCCACAGTGTTGCAAGAGACAGTTTCAAACTGGCCCCCTGCAGGGCAGGCACCTGGGCACTCCCACCTGCCCAAAAGTACACTAATCCACTGGATTCTGTGCTTTTCAGCATGGCAGAGGCGGATCCTCACTACCAGATGGAGGGGAAATGTGGTTGGGACCCTCAGAAGGATGATATACTTCTACCTAACCCCTGTCACTGTCTCCCTGTCCCACCAGGCCCCCTAGCACAACTCTTTTTCTAATTCTTTCTTTCTTCTCTCTTACTTTCCCTTTGCCTCTTTTAATATTAAATTATATATATATATATATATATATATATTTTGGCACTAACATCTAACGTCACTTGGTTGTAATCACAGTTTTTTAGGTATATTTCAAATCTTTCTGTGTCCGATCTGTTTTATTCACCGAGGTTTCTTTTCTTTTTGTCTTCTGTGTTTAAACCAATTCATAACACCTGTCCAAGTCCCTCTGCAGAGCCCTCCTACCCTCCAGCAGATCCACACTCACACCCAGCTTGGTGTCACCATGATTCCACGATGCCCTTAAGTGTCACAATGATCTCCAAGATTACAGGAGACTCCACAGTGTCACAACAGCCCCTTGGTTCCCCAACACCCTTGAGAGTCACAATGGCCCTTTGTTTCCATTGGGCCCCTCGGTGTCACCATGGCCTTTGGTGCTCCAAGGCTGAACAGTGCCACAATGGATCCTTGGTTCCATGAAGTATCGCAGTATCCTTGGTTCTGCACTGGCACCATGTCCCCTTGCTTCCCCAGGGCCTTGCAGTGTCACAATCATCACAGAATCACCCAGGTTAGAAAAGATCTTTGAAATTATTAAGTCCGACCTGAGATGCAACACCCAGACAATGGCAGTCAGTGCCACATCCAGTCTATCCTGAAACACTTCCAGGGATGGTGACTCCACCACCTCCCTGGAAGCCCATTCCAATGCCCAATCACCTTTTTGTCAAGAATATTTCCTAATGTCCAGCCTAAACCTCCCTTGGCACAGCTTAAGGTTGTGTTGTCTTGTCCTGTCACTGTTCCCTGGGAGAAGAACCTGACCCCACCTGCCTCTCCTACCCTCCAGCAGATTTCATACACTCACACCCAGCTTGGTGCCACCAGCAAAGCTGCTGATGGTGCATTCAATGCCCTCATCCAGATCATCAATGCAGATACTGAAATCCACACTGGCTGGCTCTGATCCCTCAGCCATCCTTTAGGTGCCCTGTGATGGCTCTCAAGGTGATCTGCTCTATCACCTTGCTGTGCACCGAGGTCAGGCTGACAGGCCTGGAGTTTCCCAGATCCTGCTTCCAGCCCTTCTTGGGGATGGTCTCACATTGGCACCTCCAGTCCTCTGGGACCTCTCTGGTGAGCCAGAACTGATGATAAATGATGGAGAGCAGCTTAGGGAGCTCATCCAGCAGCTCCTTCGTCCCCCATGGACGGATCCCATCTGCTCCCAGAGACACCTGTGAGCATCTGAGTGGATCAGCAGGTTCCCAGATGCTTCTCCCTGAATTACAGGGTTCTGTTCTGCTCCCTGTCCCCATCTACCAGCTCAGGAGAACACGTGTCCTGAAGACAATCTGTCTTAATGCTGGAAAGTGAGATAACAAAGATGCTAAGTACTTCAGCCTTTCCTCATCTTTAGTTACTGTATTCCCCACTGCATCCAATAAAGAGTAGAGATTCTCCTTATCCCACAATTTGCCATTAATTTATTTATAGAAACATTTTTATTATTTTTCATGGAAGTGGCCTCATTAAGTCTTAATTGAGCTTTCGCCTCTTTAATTTTCTTTCTTCATGACCTCACAATATCCTTGAACACTTCCTGAATGTTCTGACCTTCTTTCCAAAGGTGATGTACCACGCTTTTTCCCCTAAGTTCCCACCAAAGCTCCATGCCCAACCAGGACAGTCATTTTCCTTACTGGCTCGCTTTTTGGCATACAGGGACAGACTGCTCCTTCCACATACGGATTACTTTCTATAAATGTGTCTGTCCATCCTAGACCTGTGTTTTTAAGGGCTGTTTCCCTTTAAAAAAATCAGTATCTGATTCAGTTATCCCCCAGATCTGCATCTTGAATAGGCCACAGTCTGCTCACCATAATTCCAGTATAGAAGTTTGGTTGATGCCCTTCCTTCTTTCACAGAATATTGAAAACTCAATTATTTCATGATCACTGTACCCCAGGCAGCCTCTGACCACCACATCTCCCTCCTTCTCTGTGAAGAGCAGGAGACAGAGATTTTTTTGGAAGTGAGAGTGTTACCAAAAATTCAGTAAAATAAAAAACTCCTTAAAACCAATGTAACATTAAAAAGCAACAGTCTTTATTTGGCTGGATTAAAAAGCAACAGTCTTTATTTGGCTGGATGCACTGGGGGGACAGCTCCTCCCAATGCCATGCATGCTGAGTACAGGGAAGTTTCTGTTTATATTCTGTAGTTTGCAAACTTATTCATTTATTTTCCTGGACTGAACACACATATGATAATCATTTCCCCAAAATCATTAACATATTTCCCCTCCCCTTCACTCATGTGCTCTTCTGTCCTGGGGGTCTCTTTGGTGGTCCCTGGGGGTCATTGACCCCAATGTTCCAGTGGGCCTGGCTGAGCTGGCAGGACACTGAGGCTGTGGAATTCCAGTTCCCCTTCTTACACAAGGGGCATTGTGTGGATTGCAGAGGCCAGTGGTTTAGAAGAACAAGCATTGTGTTATCTCACCTGGGGTGGGCAATTTATCATCTGGTAACATGAGGTCACAGAATGGGCTATGACATCACAGAGTGGGTTTTGTGAGGTCATCAAGCAGCTACAACATCATAAGCTGTCTCTGCATCATCACCTGGGCTACCCCAGCCCCCTCACAGTTTCCCCAGACAAGTCCAATGCTGTTTATGCCCAGCAGGGTCCCCTGTCCCTCTGTATCCCCCTGCTCCACCTGCAGCCACAGCGTCCCCCAAGGATGTTCCACAAGTCAACCCTGGAGCCTGACACAGGGACAAGGGGCCAGGGCTGTGTGACCAGGACATCAAGGATGTGGATTATCCAGGTCACTGGGGCCTGGTTTGGGTTCCCCAAGGCAGGAAAGATGTCTGGCAGCTGGAGCAGGGTGAGGGAAGGGCCTCCAAGGTGGGGCTGGAGCCCTTTGGCTGTGAGGAGAGGCTGAGGGAGCTGGGCTTGTCCAGAGCAGGGAAGGCTGAGGGGTTCCTCATCCCAGCCTGGCAGTGTCAGCCAGGAGCTGGTGGAGAACACAGAGCCATCCAGACAGATTTTTACCTAGGGAAGAGATGCTGCAGAGGCTGTTAGATCAAGTTCCTGTGAGCCCAGAATATTGGGATTACTGCAGCTGTAGCTGTGCACAAGAGAGCTCTGCAGCCACTTTCTCTCCTTTCCTTCCTCTGGGCATGGAGAGAGCTCATGATATCAGTATGTGACTCGTGTTTGCAAAGAGAAAATCTGGGCAGAATCAGGGCAGGGAGGGTTTGGGGCATCCTGGGATCTGTGCTAGGCACAGAATGGGTTTTTTATTGGTCTGAGACTGTCTGCTGTGAAAGTGGATGTAATATCCAGTAGAGGAATTACTTTTGTTTTTTATGGAGCTGTGCCTTCCCTTGGTTTGCTTGCTTACAATAATTGAACATCCTTCTGTGTCTCAGGCAGCTCTTTCTGCAAGTAAAGCAGGTGGAAGTTGGTGCCAAGGAGCTGAAAGCTGCAGGCACAGCCTGGAGTAGAGGAAGCTCAGACAGCTCAGCACAAGGCTGCTCTGAGTGCCAGGATTTGTATGGGGGAAATGGTGGGGTGGGGGTTAGAACAAAGTGTGATTGATTGTCAGCCATAAAGGGTCTTGATTTTCGTATAGGTTTCAACTACATTACGAGGTGCTGGGGATCAATATCCACTGAGATTGATGACACTAATCTGTAAAAGGAGAAGAATAAATGGGGAAAAAGATCTTCTCACCTTTTGTTTTTAAATCAAATATGTTTTGAATAGAATGAAAGCTTAGACAAGTCCTTCCTAAAGCACAGGCTGGCAGTTGCTCTGTTTCAGGCAACATGCACCCCAAATCGCTCTTGCTCACAAGTTCCTAAAAATGCCTGATTAGGTGTACTATAAATTGAATTATTCACTGAATGGACTCAAGATTAAGAGATAAGAGACTTCAAATGGACTACTTACTGCACAGGATAAACAAAAGAAGTGCAGGTAGATACCAACACAGTGCACAATAAAGTTACTGATACTGCAGCACGTGATGAAATAGCAAAGATTAGGAGTCAATGTAACTTATCACCAAATTGATTATCTCCCTTCAGTCTTCTGACAAAGCAAGCTGTTCATGTTCAGCTGGGAATTCCACCTCCCTGGCGCCAGAGAGAACTCAGGACAGGACAGATGTTCAGCCTGGGTTATCTCAGCAATTCCTGAGAGTGGGAAGATGCCCTGAGTTATGGCCCAGCTGATGGACAGAACAGATGAGCTCTGCTGGGCCAGAGGGGAAGTCCTGCTGCAGGAACCTCATGGAACCAAGGGTGCATTGGGACATTGTGATGCCTCATGGAACCAAGGAGACCATGGTGACACCAATGAACCTCATGGAACCAAGGGTCCATTGTGACAGATCAAGGCCTCAGGGAACCAAGGACTATAAAGGTCTCAAACATTCCTTGCAGGGTTCTGCCTTGGGGATGAGGAATCTCCTTGGTGGCACCTTCTGCCTGTTTGCAGTGGGGAACCTTGAAAATTTTGGGTTTCTTCTAAATAATTGAAACCCTCTCTTTGCCTGACTGTTGTCAGTTCTCAGAAATCCAGTGTGGAAAGGAAAAAGTAAAAAACCTTTGAAAGCTGAAGCACCTAGAGGCATTGAGCCCCACTGAGTGTTGTTACTGCGAAAAGCTCTCAAGAGACTAATTAAAGCAGATAACTGGAGGCCATGATTGCACAAAGCTCTCAGAGACTCCAAGGAAAAAGCAAAACTCAAAGTCCTTGGAAAAACCTGCAGTTCCTGAGAGAATGAAGGAGCCCCCAGGGCCATTCCTGACCAAAGATTCCCAGGGACTGGTCCCAGCTGATCCCTGAGACCACTGAGATGTGGGGAGACACTGAGGGCAGCACAAGGGGTGACAGTGCCCAGCCTTGCTGGGGCTGTGCCAGGAGGCCCCAGTGGCTCAGGACAAGGTGTCTCCTCAGAGCCCTTGGTGGCACAGACCCTGCTGTGCCCCAGGGCACCAAGACTTGGTTACTCTTTGTCTCTACCTGTCATCTCTGCCTCCAGTTCTCTGCTCTGATTGAGGCTTGGGGACACTTTCTCACTTAGGTTCCTCCCTGGGACCCATTAAAACTTTAGGAAACTTTTATTTGATTGATTTTGACTTGGAGTTCTTGAGAGGTTTCCTAAAAAACCATGGTTGTGCCTTGATTTCCCTCTGGTCTGGTGCCGTTCATTAGGAATGTTTCTTATAATAGTTATGGAAAAATATTTCTAAGTGCATCTTAAAAATATTCATTCGTATTTTAAAGGGTGTATTTTATTGTTGTTCTCTTTAAAGCAGAGGTGATTGCAGCATTCCTTGACTGATATTGATCCAGGGTCTCTCCTCAGGATGTCTGGCCTGCTCAGAGAAGCTGTGCCTTGAGGTCTCACCCAGTGTGGACAACCTTGCTCCACATTCCCCAACCCCATCCTGTCTTCCCTCACTCACCCGTGTCCTGCTTTGCTTGCAGAGCTGCCTCCATTCAAGCAAACAGGATTTCCCCCACTTTTTTTTACTTTTGAAGCAATCTAAAACTCCTAATTTTCCCTATGGAAAACACACACACTGCTCAGGTGTGTGCCAGCCCAAGGTGCCACCAAGGAGGTTCAGGCCGGAGATCGGGGCCTCGGGTGATGCCTGGAGCCGGCGCCATCTTTCCTTTGTGCCTCTAACTCCCATCATGCCCCGCAGCCTCATAGAGCCCCATTGGAGCTGGGACTACAATACCCATCATGCCCCGCGGCCTCATAGGGCCCCATTGGAGCCAGGACTACAATAGCCATCACTCCCCGAGATCCACAAAACATCAGTATTTCCCCCCCCATATGTCCAATAGATGTCCTCCAGGATCCCCAAGTGTACCTTCAGCACCCATTTGGGAACCTCCCCAAACCATCCCTGAATCCCCTGAACGCTCCCAACCCCACAGATGCCCGTTACAGCCACTTCTGGGAATTCATCTCCTGCCATCCCCCATGACCTCAGAGCACCTCATAACCCAGTCAGTCGTCTAAAATTCCTGCTGTGCCCCATGCCCTAAAGAGACTGGTTAGATCTCCCCAAGATCCCTCTAAACTCTCCCGAATCGTACACGTTCCCCTCTGAGGACCTCAAGTCGCTGTTCAGAGGAAAAAGTGTCCCCGCAGGGTCCTCCCGAACCCCAAACTCTCGGCAAGAGGCACTTCCGGGATTACAACACCCATCATGCTCGACAGTTTCAGTAACACGCCATTCCAGCTGAGACTCCATCCCCCATCATGCCCCATACCTCACAAAGTGACATTGCAGTTGCGCCTGGAGCTCCCTTCATGCTCTGCAGCCTCTTTACACCCTACTATACCTGCGCCTACAACTCCCATCATCCCCCACGCCCTAGAGAGCCCTGACAGAGCTCCTCCAGTGCCCGCCCAGACCCTGAAGGGTCCCAGATTCTCCTTCATGACCTCCAAGTGCTTCCCTGGATCCCCAAGTGCCCCCCTGAACCCCCAAGTGCCACTCTGAAGCCCAGACTTCCTTCTAAATTTTTTCTCCAGACCCAAAACTGCCCCAAATGTGCCCCAGAAATGTCTCCCTGGACCCTGAAGTGCCCACCTTGATCCTGTCTGAAAAAAAGCTGATAATAAAGATGATAAAAAGATTACAAATATTATGAATTATCCTAAAGAAGGAGAGATAAATAATCAATAGATCTTAATTAATTAATTATGGGATTTGTCTTACTTAGAAACAATGACTCATCATTTATGTGGTTGCTAATAATATAAAGATTATTAATATAATTTTTAAAAATAGGTTGAAATGTATAGAAGATAAATATCTCATAAAAATATAATTTTATTATTATTTAATTTCATTTTTGTTTTAAAAATAAATTGATGAGGTTTTTTTATATTTTTGGTTGTCAGTCCCAGGTGGGAGATGTCATGGGTTGGTGAGGCTGGTGGTGAGGAGCAGGTTGTCTGAACTAGGTCAGTCTGCAAGAGGCTCATTCTTCTATGTGCCCAGACCTGCTGAGAAGGCATTTAGCACCAAGATCACCTGCAGAACTCTTTTATCAGTTTGTCTCTTAAATGAAAAACAGAAAAACCTTCCCTTGAGAAAAATAAAGTCATGAGATGCACTTTGAAATCTTCCTCCTTCACAGAACTCCAAATTGACTCCAAGCAGCTGCACAAGCCCTGCAGACTTGATGACAAATAGAAAGTGGAAGAGAGCTGCTGAAAACTTTCTGTATTTCAATGATCTCAATGGTGGATTTGGGGCTGAGCCCAGCACGCTCAGGCACTGAGAGAAGGTTGAAGAAGCTGCTCCAGGAGCTCTTGGGGGCTCTAACGGGGCTCTCTGGAGTGCAGGGCATGATGGGAGTTGTAGAAGCGCGTATAATACAGTTTAATTGGGCCACAGAGCATCATGGGAGTTCTGGGCGCAGCTGCAATGCCTCTCAGTGTGGTGCAGAGAATGACGGGAGATGAAGTCATGGCTGGAATGGCACTCTACAGGAACTGTGGAGCATGATGGGAGCTGTAGTCCCGGAAGTGATTCTAACGGAGCATTTGCAAGGTCTGGGAGGGCACTTGGGGGACACTTCTGCCTCTGAACGGTGACTTCAGGCTCTCAGAGTGGAGCGCATACGGTTCAGGAGCACTTGGGGGGAGCTTGGGGAGCTCTAACCGAACTCATTAGGGCACGGGGCATGGCAGCAGTTTTAGGCATAGGACTGTGTTATGAGGTGCTCTGAGCTCATGGGGGATGGCAGGAGATGAATTCCCAGAAGAGGCTGTTAACAGGCATCTGCAGGCTTGGGAACATTCAGGCGATCTGGGGACGTTTTTGGAGATACCCGAATGGGGGCTGAGGGGACACTTAGGGATCTTTGGAGTTTCTGGATGAAATCTATTGGACATATGAGGGGAGGGAACACCGGGTTCTGTGGAGCACGAGGCACCATTGGGCTGCAGGGCATGATGGGAGATACAGACACAAAGGAAAGATGGTGCTGGCACCAGGCACCACCCCTGAAGCACTGATCCCCAACGATGGGCTTTTTTGGTGGTGCCTTGGGCTGGTACACACCTGAGGAGTGTGTCTGTTTGCAGTGGGGAAATTAGGAGTTTTGGATTCCTTAAAAAAAACCAAAACATTTTCTGGCTGATTGCAGAGGCCACAAAAAACCTGAGTAGATTCCCTGCTGTCGCCCCAGACCTTGCTGGCCCCAGGGGCTGATGGCATTTGTGCTCACTCAGCTCCATATCCCCACAGCAGCACCATGAGGGTGCTGACACCTGCTCAGTGCAGTGCAAACAGGGGCTCCTGAGCCAGTGCTGCCGTGTCTGTGCCTGCAAGGATGTGGCACCTGTGTGAGCTGGGGGAGAGGCCAGGGCTGCAGAGGGGGGATGTTGTTGGCAGGTGCATGAGGATGCTCTGGAACGCTGCCCTGGGGTGTCCAGCACGGTGGGGATGAATCAGCCCCTGCTCTGCTGCTCCTTGCCAGGGTCTCCCCCTTGCAGGAACCTTGCAGAGCACCAGCCATGCTGTTTGCCCACAGCCTGCCCACAGCCAGCCTGGGGTCCTCACAGGGTTTTCTCTGCTCAGCATTGGCCTGGCCAAGTGTTGTGGAGAGAGCCCTGCCCTGAGGTGTCAGCGCTGCCCCAGCAGTGCCCATGGCCTGTCCCTGCGGCAGCCCCAGCACTGCCACCCCCAGGACTGTGCCTGGCCCCGAGAGCACTCAGGCCCTGCAGCAACATGAGGGGCAGGAGGACAGCGGGGCAGTGGCACTGGAGCAGCACTGGCAACACCAAGTGCTGCTGCTGGGCACAGCTTCTGTGCCAGCACTGATCTGCTCCAACTCTGCACAGAGACATTGCAGCTGCAGCTCCAGAGAAGGGAACAAAAGGGGCATCTCTGGAGGAATCTTTGCTAGCACATCTTTTTTTTTTTTTTTTTATTGAAAGCCTTTGAGAGCAGATTTCCTTATTAAAACAGTCTGTGGATCTGAGTTTATTTGAAGTGAAACAGAAAGAGAAATGGCACCAAAAAATGACCTTTATTTGTGAAAAATATTAAAAAACTAAAATGTAAAAAAAAAAAAAATAATAGCCTGCAACCAATCATTAAAGTGCTGTCACAATTTACTTATTTGTAAGTGATTTTCAGAAATTGGCAACCAAGTTAATGCCTCTGAAATCGTTTAGTGATCAGTCTCCACACTTCAGCCTTGAGTTCCTGGTTCCTCAGGCTGTAGATGAGGGGGTTCAGGGCTGGAGGCACCACCGAGTACAGAACTGATACTGCCATATCCAAAGATGGCGAGGACATGGAGGGGGGCATCAGGTGAGCAAATGTGCCAGTGCTGATTAACAGGGAGACAACAGCCAGGTGAGGGAGGCAGGTGGAAAAGGCTTTGTGCCGTCCCTGCTCAGAGGGGATCCTCAGCACAGCCCTGAAGATCTGCACATAGGAGAAAACAATGAACACAAAACAAATGAGTGATAAAGAGGCAGTAACAGCAAGGAGCCCAAGTTCTCTAAGGTTTGAGTCTGAGCAGGAGAGCTTGAGGATGTGTGGCACTTCACAGAAAAACTGGCCCAGGGCATTACCATGGCACAAGGGCAGAGAAAATGTATTGGCTGTGTGCAGCAGAGCATTGAGAAAGCCACTGGCCCAGGCAGCTGCTGCCATGTGGGCACAAGCTCTGCTGCCCAGGAGGGTCCCGTAGTGCAGGGGTTTGCAGATGGACACGTAGCGGTCGTAGCACATGATGGTCAGGAGATAATAATCTGCTGAGATGAAGAACAGAAACAAAAACACCTGTGCCACACATCCTGAATAGGAGATGTTCCTGGTGTCCCAGAGGGAATTGTGCATGGCTTTGGGCACAGTGGTGCAGATGGTGCCCAGGTCAGTGAGGGCCAGGTTGAGCAGGAAGAAGAACATGGGGGTGTGCAGGTGGTGGCCGTGGGCTACGGTGCTGATGATGAGGCCGTTGCCCAGGAGGGCAGCCAGGGAGATGCCCAGGAAGAGGCAGAAGTGCAGGAGCTGCAGCTGCCGTGTGTCTGTCAAGGGCAGCAGGAGGAAGTGGCTGATGGAGCTGCTGTTGGACATTTCATCACTCTGGGAATCATGGACTCTTGAAGAAAGATTTTGACAAGTTGGGAGAGATTTTCTTGAGTCAATCCTGTGCAATTAAATTAGAAATCCTCTGAGAATTGCTGCTCTTCCTGTGGATGAACTTCATTAAAACTTCAATTTTTGTGTTTGGGTGTGTAGTGCTGTGTTACTGCCTCATCTTCAGCACTGCTCTCAGCCTGAATACTGAGAGCCCGGAAGGAAAATATGACTCCCTGTGCTCCATTTCTGTCACACCTGATGGTCCCACACAGCTGCACATTGCTGATAATAGCTTTCTATAATTAAGGGTAATTACATGTAAAATATGCTGGAAAATATAGTGCATTTTTAGAAGGCTCCAGTTTCCAAGCCTTCTCCCTGCTAGTGCTCCAAGAGCCCAGCCCACCCCTGGAGGCTCAGCTCTGCCCTGTACACCCCTCCCAGCACAGGGCACTGCCCAGGGACATCTCTCTGGCAGCAGGGCCTTAAGGGAAGCTCAGACAAACTGAGATGCTGCAAACCAAGGTGCTGCTGCTGTCTGTAGGCAGAGGAGGGTGAGGAAGCACTTTTTGAGGGAGATGTGAGGCAGATCTGCTGATGCCCAGTGGGACAGTGCAGGAGTCTCAGTGACACAGACACACCTGACAGCCCCTTTCCCTTCCCTTGAGGAGAAAGCTGAGAGCAGCTGGCCATGCAGCACCATCTGCACAGCAGGAGGAATCTGTCCTGATGGGGGTGGCTCCTTCCACCTCCAACTTCTACCCACAGTCCATGGGGAGCTGCCAGGCAGGCGGAGAGCTGCCCCTCGGATGTGGCACATGCCCTGGGCTGGCCAAGTGCCCTGAGGGCTGCAGGAGCTGCTCTGCAGGACAGCCCTGGGCAGCCCTGGCTGCAGCCCCAGCTTCAGCCCCTGCAGCCATCCCTAGCAGCAGGAGCCGTTCTGCCCTGTCCCTCTGACGGTGCCAGAGCAGCCCCACTCTGCAGCACATCCTCCTCCTCCTCCTGTGCCTCAGAGAAACTGTGAGAGTCCTCCTAACACATCCCCCAGGCTGTGGGCTGTGCTGGCTCCAGATCCCTCCAGGAGCACAGGGGACATTGCCCTGCACCCACAGACTCACCCTCTCCAGGGCTGTTAAGATGTTTCCCCAAGTGAAGTCTCAGCTCAATGTCTTCCCACTCCTGATTGCTTTTAGCCTGTCTGTGCCTGGCTCCTGTCCCCTCAGTGCCTTCAGGCAGTGCCTTCAGCCCTGCTGGGCTGGGAGAGGAGCTGCTCCTCAGCAGAAATGTCTTTTTGAAGCTTTTCCTGGTTGCCATTATCTCCCTCTGTGCCACGAGACACAACACAATAACTTTGATGATCCTCTCAGGAGTTTGGTCTTTTTTAAATTAGATTCAGTCCCTGAGAGAATGTTTTTCAAAAATCCTCTCAAGAACTCAAAATTAAATTGAAACTCCAAAGTTTCTTCAACTTTTAATGGGTCTCACTGAGAGACAAGACTGAGAAAGTTCCCCAAGGTACCAGACAGAGCAGAACAATGGAGGCACTGGTGACAGGGTAGAACAAGGAAAGTAAAGGTGTCTCTGACGCTGAACAAATCTGGATGTGTTTCAGGAATGCAAAGGGCCATGGCTGAGTCCCAGCCCCTGGCAGGGCAGATCCTGTCCCTCCCTCATTGTTCAGGGCTCTTCCCAGGCCACTGGGCTCTGGGGATGTGCAGTGCCAAGGGCAGGACCATGGGGCAGCCCTTGCCAGGCTGCTGAGCAGGGACAAGGAGGCAATGAGGCCCCAGCACAGCAAGGCTCACTTGTCCCCTGCTGGCCTCAGGCCCAGGGCCAGCAGCCATGGCCCAAGTGCTGCAGCAGTTGGCTCTGGCAGGGCCTTTCAGCTGCTGCCCATCCCTGTGCCCTCTGCAGCCCAGGCTGTCCTACGGTGTTCATGCCCTGCACCTCTGTCCCTGCAGGCTGTCATCATCCCCTGGCTGCCCCACCTCGCTGCCCCTTCGTTTGCTGACAGCTCTGCCTCCTGCCTGCCTCTATGGAACCTCCTGCAATCATGGGTGCATTGTGACACTGCACAGAACCAAAGAGTCCAGTGTGACACTGCAGAACCTCACGGAACCAAGGTGACCATGTTATACTACAGAAACTTGTGTAACAAAGGGTCCATGGTGACACTGAGGAACTGTTGCTGAGAGTATGGAAGCTCATGGAATCAGAAGTGCATTGTGACCAAGAGACCATTGTGACACTGTGGATCCAAGGAGGCCATTGTGACACTGAGGAACCTCATGAAACCAAGGGTCCATTGTTACACTGTGGGGGACTCCTGAAACCAAAGGACCATTGACACATTGCAGGGCCTCATGGAACAATGGAGATTATGATGAAAGAGAATCACAGAATTCACAAGGTTGGAAAAGACCTTGGAGACCATCAAGTCAAACCTATGACTTAACGTCACCTCATCAACTTAATCATGGCTCTGAGTGACATGCCCAGTCTCTTTTGAAATTCCTCCAAGGATGGTGACTCCACTCCTCTCTGGGCAGAAGATTCCAGTACCCAATCACTGCTTCAGTGAAGGTTTTTCTTGGTATCAAACCTATACTACCCCTGGCTCATCTTATGACAGACTCTCATTCTGTCAGTGTTCAGTAGATGATACTGACCCCCACCTGGCTACAGCCTCTTTTCAGGTAGTTATAGAGAGTCTCACTAGAGGCCGTTGTAGCCATTGGAGCCATTGTAGCACAGCCTCATGGAATCAAGGGGAGCACAGTGACAGTGTGGGGCTCCATGGGACGAAGGGACCATTCTGACACCGTAGAACCAAGGAGACCTTTATTATGATGCCCTAAGTTCTGAGTTTTCTGTTCCGCTTTTCCATTGTGCTTAGGGTGATGAAGACAAAATAGTCTGATTCCAGCTATTGATTCAAGGACAGTTTCTTCAAACTGCAGGCCCTAAGAACAAACAATGTGAAAAGAAAAGGGCAGGCCAGTCAGGAGGCGAGGAGGATGACACCTTACAATTTGAGACTTAATTGGATTGTCGACTCCAAATGGAGTATGCAAATGGACTGAAATCTATAAAAAAGTGAAATTATGTGACCAAGCCATCTTTTACTTCTGCCTTAGAGCCATCCAGGCAGGGGCCACATTTTGGCACTGGTACTGCCAGGGTATGGCCTTTGAAGGATTCTCAATAAATATCCATTTAATTTCCTTTAACTCTGTGTGATCTCTGTTCCAGCTCCTAATAGCAACAGTTTACACTAAAGGAGACCCTTCTACCATTTTGAGCCCTCATGAAACCAAGAGTCCATTGAGATACTGTGGTATGGGAAATGCAGGCATGGAGAGTTCTCAGCGCCTTCTGCATACAGGCTCAGAGATTGAAATGGATACAAGGTTTGACCTAAGACCTTGGAAAAGGTTTGGAGAATTAGAGCATTAAAGTGAAACAGACATGAAACAAGAATATAAATTTGCAGTTTAAGTAAATACATATTTTAAGCAAACAGAAATATGTATTTTATAAGCAACAGAATATGTAAGGGCAGATAGTAAAATATTTTAAAGTTTAGCTACAGAACCTGTTATAAAGTTCATTACAGATTTGAGATGTATCAATGTAATTTTGTTATGTTATATGGTTGGTTGAAAAACGACACATTGCAGTAAAGCCACGGGAAGCAAAGCAATTAGTGATTGGTTAGCAAACTTCATAGATTTTGATAAAAAACTAACATAAGGCATTGTAACTAAGAATGAGGTGGCTTTGATATTATGGTGTTGGATGTAACACCTTTAATGTCTCACCTTGTTATGAGACTGATGAAATAAAGCAATAAACCATCTTATACAACATCTCTCAGTTGCCCCATATCTGGTCATATTAATGCCCCAATAGGGATCTTTCAGACACCAGTTTCCCCCATTAGAAATCAATGAGGATTTAGGGGCATTGGGTCTACCCCATTGAAGTCAAAGAGGATTTAGAGCAAGCAGGTTTACCCTATTAAAATCAGTGGGGGTTTTGTGGAAATTTGAGGATGAAATGTGAAATTTGGGAAAAATTCAAGGAAATCTTTGGACTTAATTCTAGGAATTTCCACTCCAGGATCACGGTGCTGATGCTCTGGAAGTCCTGGATGAATTCCTGGAAGCCAACCCTGAATCCCTGATTCCTCACCTGTGGTCCATGCTGGAGCTGTGCCTTCAGGTAAGCCCAAAAATCTCCATTTTCAGCCCAATATCTGGGAATTCTGAGCCCAGAATTGGGACTTTTAGGACCAAAATTTTTGGGACGTTGGGTCTACCCTTTGAAGTCAATGGTTATTGAGGGACACCAGATCTACTTCAATGAAATCATTTGGGGATTTAGAGGCACCAGGTCTTCCTATTAATAGGGCCTGATTGGGAAGAGTTGCTGGTTAAACTGGGAGCACTGGGAAGGGCTAAGGGGAAGCAGTGGGGGAGGAACTGGAACCACTGAGGGGGAAACTGGCAGCATTGGAAGGGAGGAAAGGGGGAAACTGGGCAAAAAACCTGGGAGCACTGAGAGGGGTTACTGGGAGCACTGGGAGAACTGTGAGGACAAGACAGTCAAACTGGGAGCTATTCCTGGGAGCACTGGGAGCAGCTAAGTGGGGGGCACTGGGGTTACTGGGAGCACTGGTTCATAACTGGGACCTCTGGGGGGAATTAGTAGAGATAATTGGGGATGCAAAGAACTCCTGGTCTACACTGATCAAAGTCAATGGGCATTTAGGGACACCAGTTTTAGGGGGCCACAGGAGTTTTGGTAGATCCAGGTGTCCAAGGGGTGCCCAGGTGTATGCATGTGGTTTCTGGGGTGATCCAGGATCTTCTACAGGTACCCAGATGTGTCCAGGGGATTTTTGGGGATACCCAAGTAAATTTTGGGTAGTACCCAGATGTATCCAGGTGATTTTTGGGGATATCCAGGTGATTTTTGGGGCGCCAAGTGCCCCGAGTCACACCGACAGGCCACAAGAAGATGATGGCCGCCGTTGAATCACTGTCAATGTGGACACAGACGACCCTTGGCAGCTGGGTGGCAACTGGGGGGCACCTCAACCTTCAGGGGGCAGCCCAAAACTCCAGGTGAGGGCCCCAGGGGTGAGAGGGTGACCCAAGTTACCTCGGGAGAGGATGCAACACAAGTACACCCAGGCACTTTGGTCTGTGGGGTCAGTGTAGACAATGTTCCATACCAGCTCCAGCTGTGGGGGGAGCAAAGGCAACACCCTAAAATCCCAGGGAGGCAACAGGAGGCACCCCAATATCTAAATGGGGGCAACTAGATATGAAGGAATTCCAATCTACCCATTAAAACCAATGAGGATTTTTAGGAACACCAGGTCAACCCATTCAACCCAACACAGAGATGGAAATTTTGGGGATTCAGTGAAATTGTAAAAAATTTTTACAGTGAATGCCTCATCTTCCTTCATCCTTTCGGGAGGCAGAGCCTTAGCCTTGCCCTTCCCAGAGTTCCTGGCAGGCACCAGCAGCCACAGGTGGTGCCAGGCTGAGAAGTTGGAGAAGTCACCTCTCAGTAGGGCCCCAACGATGGTCAGCACAGCCTTGGAGTCCTGCCCCACCACCACTGCCTGCTGGTGTTCCCAGGTGTGGACTTTGAGGGCACCAGTATAAACCAGTAAGCACTTGGACCCACCCCTGAGCTCCTGAGCCCATGGCAGCAGCTCCAGTATAAACCAGTAAGTCCAGGAGAACCTGAAGTTACTCCCAGTAGGTCCCAAGACCCATCCCAGTATAAACCAGTAGCGCCAGCACCCCCAGAAGTTGCTCCCAGTGGGTGCCTAGTGTCCCCAAGCCCCCTCCCACTACAACCCAGTAAAATCCAGAATATCTCCATATAGCCTAGTCCAATCCAGTACAAACCAGTACAAACCAGTACTAAACAGTCACCCCCAGGACCACATCCCAGTATAAACCACTATAACCCAGTACAAGTCACAGTTGGCCACCAGGTCCTCCCAGCCAGCAGGGGTCACTCACTGACAGCAATCAACAAGGGGACGGGACCTCTCTCCACTTGCATAACAAAGAGACAAGACCCCCGTTTGATGCAATCATGAAGCCAATATATTGATTTCACACTTCAATACATATACCTTGTCAACTACAGCTAAAAATAGCACAACCACACAGCTGGTTTTTCTAAGTAACATTACTTAATCAGAGCTCTGCACAGACCTGTATAGACCAGCATAGGCACGTATGGTCTTGCATGAGGTAGCTAAACAAAGCACACGAAGCACACCTTCTGCTTCCCTATCCAGGGCTCTGCCTCAGCTTGTCAGGGCTTGTGGCCAACCAAACCTAGCACATCTGCTTCAGTCGTGAGTTGAGCAGTGCTCTGAACCCTGCTCTCCAGCTGCATCTCTACACTCACACACCCCACTCCCTCTCTCTCTCTCCCAATCCAACCCAGTAACCCCCAGCATCCTATTCTAGTATAACCCAGCAAAACCTAGTATAACCTAAGGCAGTAAAAACTAGTTTCTCTTCTCCCTTTCCCGCTGTGATAATTGATAAAAGATTTTGTGTTAATCATAGAAGTATTTGGAGTTTGTATAAACCAGAATACTTAGGTTTGACATGAAGCATGACACTAGATACAGGAAAATATATGATTAAATCATTCTGACTAAATCCCCCTATTATGAATATTATGTTTTATAGATAAGTTGCATCTACCACCAGCTTGCAAAACCAGACTTTCCGATAGTCTGATAGATTTTGCAAAATCAGACTTCCTGCCTTTCTTCTATCAGTGCTCTCTATCTACAAAGAACAAACTTCATGAGTTTCACCAGTTTTATCTACCAAGACCAGATGGTTATCTATGAGACTTGACTACTGCCCAAAGAGTTTATGCATTTTTATTTCAACCATCACTGCTTATCTGGCAAAATTATGACAGCAAAACCCCCAAATTTGTGATGACAATGAGAGACCATACTGTAAAAAGAGACTGTAAACCAAGGTTGCATGGAGTGGGCAGTGACCCCTCATGTTTCCCCAGTGCTGCATTTCTCTTTCCATATAAAATAAAGCAATCTAAATTTTACCAACCATCAAGACGTTCTGTTTCTCATTTACAACACTGCTGTCGCCCTCCTCTCCCAGTCTCCCTCTCCTTGTTCCAGGCTGGGCCATGCCCCCGGCCTGTCCCTGACCCTGAGCGGGGCTGCCCCGTCCTTGTTCCCACCCGTCCCACCAAGGTCACACCTCTACCTGTCTCTGCCTGCACTGGCGGCGGCGCTGCTGGGCGGGCATCAGTGCCTGGGGTTGCGGCGGCATCGCCTCCCTTTGGCTCTACCTGGCCCAATCTCGGCCCCGGCCCCAACACAGGCTCCAGCCCCGGCTACCTAGCTATCTGTTGTGGTTTCTAACCAACTTGTGTAGGCAACAGACACTTGGTCCCAAGGTGTTGTTCTCTTACAGTTTTATGTGTTCTTCCTGTTGTTTCACAGTCTCCAGTTTTTTCAACACCTCATCCTGCAGTTTCATGGCAGAAGCTGTTGTTTGTCTTTCCTTCTCCTCCATGGCAGCCATCAGGTTCTGAATACAACACTCAGACTTTAGATCTTTTTCTTCCACCTCCTGCAACTGTGAAGAAACAGAAAGAATCCACAGTTGACAGGTGAGCTTTTATACAGAGGATTCACGTGCTGCAGATATCTGCCCATACCCTCTGACCAAGGAACGTAAACATCTCAAGTATCTTCAGAGCTTTGCTTCTACTAGCAAAATGAACACAAGCTTTGTTACTTCTTGTTTTTCCATGTTGTGTCTAGTTGTTTCTTGGGCTGATAGCAAGTAAAGGAGCAGGAAAGGCCTTTGCAAGGGTTTTTTATTTCAGCTACACACATGCACTGTCCAGAGTTCAGGGAACAAAGGCAATCGGGCTTGTGTGAGGGTTTCAGTTTTGGGATGAGCAGGGCGTGGAAAACTTTAGGGACCAATTACTACAGAACAGAGAAACTAGGTGGGAGTGACTGAAAGGCTGATTGATGGACAGAGCGAGGGCACAGGGCTGGCTAGAAAACAGAACAGGGCTTGCTTTGGCCAGATAAAAAAAAGATCTGCTATCAAGAGAAGGCAGCTCAGAGAGGCATCTCATTTTCCTTAATTGGGAATGCTTTTCTGGGTCTCCACATTTCTACAGCAGCCTCTCCCATCCCTCCACAGATTTCCTAGAGCCCGGTTCTAAGCACTGACACTGCTTCTCCAAGCCTACTGGGGACCTGTGATGATGCTCTTTGTATTCACTTTATTTGCTACAGCATGAAAGCATGAACTGACTTTTATTCCTAAAGAAGGAAGGAGTCTTGCAAGTGTCAGAGGAAAACTGCTCCAGTGGACCTGTTCTGGAGCACAGCATGCTGCCAGGGGAGCATGGGGAGTTTTCTCAAGTGGCAGAGATGACAAATGCAGCGCTGAGAGAGGTGCCTGCTCCCACTGAGTGGGAAGCAGTGGATCCCTGAGGAATGGCAGCTTTCCTCGGTGTGGTGGGGCCAGGAGGGACAGCAGCAGTTACATCCCAGTGAGCACCATTTCAGAAAGGCTCCCAGGTGAACTGCACCGTCAGACCTGCTCTGGAGTTTGGAATCACACTGGGCTGCTTGGGGAGTGTTTTTAAACCAGGAAGACCTCGAATGTAGAGCAGAGAGGGGAATCCCACAGCCCTGACTGTGAAGTGGGGAAACTCTGAAGAGAGGCATCTGTACCTCAGTATGGTGGGTGGGAGCAGAGGCAGAAGTGACAGAGCTAGATCAAAGCCCAATATATCCACTACTTCCTTAGGTCTCTCTCCTTCTGTCTCCCAGAATACTCCTTTGTCCATTTTCACAATGAACAGCAAAGCAACAAGCACACCATGATTTATTTCTGTTGGGACAGGCTTTACATACCTCCACTTTAACCTCCTCCAACTCTTCCTGCAAGCTCAGTTTGTCTTCCTCCACATCACCTCATGACTTGTAGCAACCACAAGAGCAGTCCTAAAGCATCCAAAATTTGATAGTAAACATGTGCAATTTGGCATTGTCTTTCCCTGATTGCTCCCAAATCAACTGTTTCCCCCCTTTCCTATAAGCACAATGAAAGGAAAGCCAAGTACATGTAAGCTTGGCGAATGCAGCCTAGAAGGGACCTCAGGACATCTCTGGGCTCACTGCCTCCACAGTGCAGCCTCGACTATCTCGTCAGCCATGCTATTTAGGGCTCCGTCTGCTGCTCTTCCAAATCCCCCTGGATGCAGCTGCACCAGTTCCTGGGGCAAGCTGTTCAACTGCCTGGCCATCTACATGGCAAGACATTTTGTCTTTTCATGTGGTTGGAACCCATCATTTCCCCTTGGACAAGTTGCTTCTCTTTCTCCCAATGCTCCCATTTGTACCATTTAATGCACCAACTGTTCATTTGCTTAAAGCCCACTCTCCTGCCGAGCAGCCTTGCTGCTGAGCTAATGGCAAGTTTCCCAGTGAGTTCTGGTATGTGTGGGGAGAGCACACCACAGACAACACTTTCTGACAGTCCCCAGCGGACAAAGTCCAAGAGTACCGAAGGTCGGAGAGCAGCCAATAGCAGACCTGCATTTACCAGTCACATGGGGATCTCCTTCCATGTGGCTCTTCCTTCTTTTTCTAAGCTCATTCCCACACCTCTCCTCAGTCACACTTGCTGACAACTGAGGAGGCCTGTGTGCTGTTTAAACAAATCCCTCACCTTTCACACTGCTCAGCAGCATGTCCATCAGCTGCATTTTTCAGAAGACACTCCAGCATCTCTTGGTGCTGTTTGGAGACTGCAAGATTGAACACAGTATATCCCTCCTGAAAGAAGAGAGAATCTCCATGAGAAAAACAAAGACAAGCTTGCACCTGTTCAAAAGAGAAGCTTTACCTGCATGCCAAGGTTACCTGGTTCTCAGCATCACTACTGGCATTATGCTCTAGCAACAGCCCTGCCACAGTAGTGTTACCGAAGAGGACAGCCAGGTGAAGGGCAGTGTTGCCATCAGCATCTGCCAGATTTGGGTCAGCACCATGTTCCAGTAGAACAGCCACGCATTTCTCTTGCTGGCACTGTACTGCCTGGGAATGACACACAAAAAAGGAGGGAAGACTTTCAACATTTTTGTGTCACTCTTGTCACAACTCGCTCATTTATTGAATGCTGGAATTGAAGGACATCTTCAAAGATTTAGTTAACAGAGGCCTAAGGCACAGCAGGTAACAACATGCATGCTTCTATGGCCCTGCTGTGTAAGGAATTGTGCAGGACACCTCTCCTGTAATGCACTGTCAATAAGCTCCACTTACAAGATCAGAACACAGTGCACTCACCCTCACCAGTGGAGTTCTTTTTAAGTTATCAGCCACATTCAGCTTGCAATTCTTTCCTGCGAGATATCTAACGATATCTGTGTGGCCATTCACAGAAGCAAAATGCAGAGGCGTCCTAAAAATGAAACAGATAGTCTCAACAAAGCCTTGTTTGCTGTGATGATGATAAAATCAGTGTCTTGACACAGCCTTGGGGAGCCTGCCCAGCCTCTATTCCTCCCACTTGCTGCAGCTTTTCCATCTCTTTTTCCCTATTGGCTGAGGTACTTGAGAGGCACAGACTTCCTGAATGCCTGACACCTGGCATTCCCCTCTACTGTATAACCCTTCCCTTTTAATTTTTAATTCTTGTAGAATTCATATTCCCCCCCCCCCACTCCTCCCCCCCCCTCCCGGTTGCTTCTTTAATCTTCTGTTATCCAATTTTATTTAGAAGAAAACCTACAGTTTGTTTGTAAAGGCAAATCTCTTTTTCCATTCATCAATCAGTGTAATCCTTCCCATTGTTTCTTTTATCTCTAGGTGCTAACTTTGCCTACCAACAGATCTACAACTTGTTTGTAAAGACAAATGTAACATTCCTCTCAATCCCTCCTCTTTTATTTTTAGTAATTCTCTTTACAAACTTATGTATTATCATCTTAATTTCTTGTTTTCATGTCCTTTTTGGTTTTGCAATTATTTACAATGACATCAATTTCTGTCCTTTTGTAGCCATCTCTGGGTCAGTAGGCATGGCTATAACCTTCATTCCCTTGATCATATGTTGAATAAGTTGTGTTAAACAAGGGATTATGCACGGCAAAAAGATTAGAATTGCTACAGCACGTAAGAGGAAAAAAAGCAATTGTTTAACGCACAGTCTACCAGGTAGCCACAAAAACATGTCCCATTCCCATCCTTTCCATGTTTGGACAGGTACATGACCTAACTTTCTTATTTCTTTTGCTATTTGTTTCATCACCTTTCCATTGTCATCTATTTGCAAACAGCAGTTTGACTCATTTAATTTGCCACACACGCCCCCTTCTTCTGCTAAGAAATAGTCTAATACCATCCGGTGTTGAAATACTGCTTTTCTCATCTGAGTAGCCTGGTCAGCAAGAAGGTCAAGAGCTGTAGCTGTCTGGTTACTTACTATTTCAAAGACAGCTTGTAACCTAATTATCTGATTTAAATTCTAAATGGGTTCTCTGGGACCTGCTATTAATTCGTTAGGATTCCAAGTGTCTGGTCCATAGTGTTGTATGATTCCTTCAGGTGGCCATTCATTATCACCCCACTTTTGGGAGCTCCCCCCAGCCAGGGATACATCAATCGACTGCTTTTCCCTAATTAGATCATCATATACCTTGATTCCTAACTGGTTTTCCTGAACTTGTGGTAGCAAAAAGAACAGTGGTCTGGTATACCCCAAATAACATATTCCTGACCAATTTTGGGGTAACCTGCCATAGGCGTGTGTGAGAGTCCATCCGAACCTCTCGTCTGTTTCTGCCCAACGACCCTCGCCTGAGGCCTGCGCTGGCCAGGAATGGGAGGAACGCCAAGTGACTGTTACGCAGGTGATGCCTACCAGGACTGGTTTCTCATGACAACTAGTCACGGGGCATTTTCTCAACAAGCTCCCACAGATGGAAGGACAATGGACTGGTCAGTATGGGCTGCCCTGCATGTGTTCATAACAACAAAGATGGTTTGATGTGCCTTGAAGCGTCCTGTTTTCACCTGTTCCTCAGCGTAACGAGCTCCACATACAATAGTCCATAAATCTTCCCACCTTTTGGCCAGAAGCCACTTGCTTTGGGAAAGGACTATAAAAGTGACTTTCACAGAGGAGACCCCTGAGATCTCCCCAGATGGCAACAGACATCAATTGGCTGCTCCACGAGGATTAGTCTGCCCGTGTTGGTAGCTATAATCCCGACCCCCCTTTCTTTCTCTCTCTCTCTCTCTCTGTCCCACTATCGCATTTTGGTTGGCACTAAATAAAGTGCATTTCTGTAGAAATAAACTGGTTTTGTCCCCTGCTGTGTCTTTTGCGCTCTGAGATCCATAAAAGAACCAGTCGTGACTCGCTCATGAATTGGGCGGACCGTGACATTATTTGGCGTAGTTGGCAGTTGGATTCCCAATACTGGGGGAGTTGGGGTTTCTGTGCACTTTGTACCAGGGGAAGACCTGTGCCATTTCAGCTGCACTTAGCCTGTCAGTGCCGTAAGGACTGAACAGTGTTAGAAAGCAAGGGAGGTGGTATTGGGTTCTTCCTGCAATCTGCACACAGACCCAGGTGAATAATTAACTCCATTCCAGTTATCGGAGAATTTTTTTGAAAGGATCTCAGCTGAGCAAAAGATGGGACTTGTGTTTTTTGTTGTTTGCTGCTTGGTGCAGTTGAGGAGACAACCATTGTGCAACTAAAGAAATCCTCCCAAGCGGTTTGGTCTCCTCAGCCACCCAGGGATGACAGGGGGTTGTCCCCAGAAGAAGTCTGGGTGACAAGTGTTGACCTCCCTGAAGTGTTTTTTTTCCCCCTCACACATAATCGTAACTCAGAGGTTACAGTTGTTGTACAATTATTGTACTTGACTACTTGGGATCGCAAAGAGACAAGTGGTTTTTGTAGTTAAGTTAGCACCTCCCAAGTAGTATGTCTCTTCACCCGCTCCAGGGAAGAGAAGGGATTCACAGTTTCAGCTGTGCTTTTTGTGTAACTTTAAGTGTGTCTCCCTGAGAGTGGTTTTAGTCCCTTCGTAAAAATGTCTGAAAATGGTAAAGCTGCATTTTACGCTTTACTAGCTAAGTATAATGCCAGACCCTCCCAAGGGGGGGAAGACTGGGCACACCGTAATTGGTTTAATTTAGAAAATGTGATTGATAGGATACATTCTTTGCAACATGAAACAAAATTCAAAATGAGCAAGAAAAATAAGACCGCACTTTGCTCAGTTCTAGGTGCTTGTCTTTCAGCTGCTGTAGAATCTTGTTTTAAACGAGTGAGTGAGGAAAGTGCAGTTATAGACTCCTCGCAAAACCTGGTTGAAGCTTTGCAAAAACTATTACAGGAGGAAAGAAATCAGGTAGAAACTCTGGAAACCAACTAGAACAGAAAAATCAAATACAAACTCTGCAAAACCAACTAGAGCAGGAAAGAAATCAGGTAGAAACTCTGCAAAACCAACTAGAGCAGGAAAGAAATCACAGCTATTTGCCACAACTATTGCATGCCTCACAACATGAAGATACACCTAATGAAACAGAAGAAAAGGAAACATATCACATAAAGCAAATATACCCACAGAGAGAACTAGTACATGTACAAAATTGTAGGGGAAAATTGCTGCTCTAAAATGACACCTCTCGTTAAAATGGAATATAGATACCTGAACGATGAGGATTTTGACCCCCACATAACCTCCAAAGAAATACCATACACTGCTACTGAATTGGCCAAATTAAAGAAAGAATACTCACGCCTCCCACAAGAATCTGAGACCGAGTATGTTTTTAGAGTTTCACTCACTGGAGAAGATCAAATTAAATTAAGTGAACAAGAAGCCAGTGGGTACTGGGGGCCTGGAGTTTTCTTAACAACTGGAAACACTCGTGTTCCATGGTCTCTGACACAGCATGCAGCCTACTGGGCTGGGGGACTTAGCCCCCTAGAAAGAGGTGATGCTCTAGCCATAACTGGCACCCCAGACCAACTCCTAAAATACATTCAAAAAGCTGCCTGCTTGCAAATTATACATGAAATACAATTCACTGCTGGTCATAAATCAACTATGCAATTACCTGTAAATATAAAACAATACCCTCTTTGCTCTGGTGCCAAGAAAGGGCTCAAACTGGTTATACAATACTTGCAAAACTCCCCTGTATGGCCTATCCAAAAACCCAAACCTGACACTGTAGCAGTGTACCAATACATATATGATGTATTGATAGGAGAAGAAGAAAAAGAAGAAGTGAGGGATGTGCAACAGAAAATAATTTTCCACCTAGAAAGCCCTAACTTGCAAATTGCCTCAGAGAAAATTCAAAAACCTTCTCAGGAAGTGAAGTTTTGGAAGACTGGGACTGCCCCCCTGACAGAGTGGCCCAGAAATCCTCGGTAACAGAAGGAACTGTAAAAAATCTGGCAATAGCAGAAACTGAGAACTTGGGCAACAGCGATGACAAACCTGCCTCAATAATTAAATTAGATTTGCTTTCTCCCCCAAACAATCTTTGTTCACTAATTCTTCATTCACAAATGCTTCTGCTGAGCAAATTATTGCTGGGGGACGGGGTGACTCTTGGCTTAGAGTGCTGATGGTTATTTGGGATGTTTTCCAGCTTGAAGTGCGGAGTGCCTCCTTTGTTTCCAACTACACTGATTCTTATGCTGTGTTTAAAGGAGGTACAGAGTGGCTTACTTCTTTGCAGCAAAATGATTGGGAAGTTAACAGAATTACTGTCTGCATAGTTCCATGATTTTAAGCTCCTGCCTCTTTGTGGCAGATTCTGTTGTGTTTACTTTTCACAGAATAACACCATAAAACGTGAAGATTAATTGCTGAATCCCTCATCAAACCTTTATAGAGTATGGCACAGGACCTTCCAGCTGTGTTTTATTTTGTGAAGATTCAAAATCAAAGTTGAACTGTTGTACAATTTTCCCAAAAACATTATGTGTGGGAAAAACAATATAAAATATATAGGGGAACTCAATGCTAATGTTGTAACACCTACTATCCAACCACCAGTTATACTGAGCCTGAAAATTTTTGAAATTGGACCTTGGGTAATTCAGAAAACTGGCCAACAGAAAATATTGTTTAATTCGGCATGACCTTTTAAACAAGTCAATTTGCCAATGCAAAACAATGTTTCAGTAATTCAGCCAGCTTGTTCACCTTTTCTAGGGGTGGACAAACAACATGGTTGCAAAACCAGGAGGATCCTTTCAAGAAACCAACAAGAGACATAACCGGTGTTGTGGGAACAGGATTGGGAATTTAAAATAGCATTGATTCAGAGGTATTAATGAACAAATTGGTTGCCACCACCAGAGACCTAACCAAATTGAAACAACCTCTGCAGTCCTCTTTAACAGCCCTAGGGACGCAACAGTGGTTATTATCAAACATTTTACCAAATTGGGAAAAGCAAATGTAAATGATCACAAATTGATAACTGATGGTCTTGGTACTGCTCAAAACAACATCTCCTTTGCCCTCAGCTGTATCCAGGCATAGCTTTGGATGCAAACAGTTGTTGACTCAATTATAAGGGAAGGGGAAGAAGGCATCTTCCCTACTGAAATCCGGACAATAATTTGGGACAATGCTAATGATTTTGAAAGGAAGTTTCAGTCCTGGTGGAATCTGGTAAACTTTACCTACAACCCCAGCACAAACACAGCCACAGCCTTTGTGTTGACAATACACAACGCTTCAGTGCATTTGATACACCCCATCATTGCATTAGGACTGAATCACGATGGAACTATTCTCTATCCTTTCAAGCATAGAGAATGGGCCCGTCAAATTGGTGAGAAATGGCAAACTGTTAATTTGGAATCTTGCATTGTTTGGGAGCAACTGGGTTTCATTTGTGAAAGCAATGCCATTGTGGCCCAAGACATCTGTTTAGACACAGAGCAAAATCAAAAATCTGTCATTTTGAAATACACCTTGATGAGACTCCTGCAACAGTGCTGCTGTACATAGGAAATGGATGTGTGTGTGTAAGAACTGCTTGCAACTCAGTGTTTGTAGAAAATGGAACAGTGGATCTAAAAAATCATTTAAATTTTTGTGTTTGTAATTTTACCATGATCATGGGCTGTGGCTTTTCCTATACTGCTCCGGTTAAGTCTTATCACCTTTTGCAATCCAATTTTACACTGATTCATCAGTTAGTGCCTGCTCCCATCGGGATGAACCTCACTTTGATTAAACAATTGTTGCTTCACCAGGACTTAATTGGAATCTTGGAAAAAATCAAGAGAAATGGGCAGAAGACCCTGGTGACAATTCATCACGATGTGAAAGAAATACATCAGGTTTTAGAAAGGATAAAAGGGGCTGCTGAACTCAGGTGGTGGGATACTCTTTTTGGGTGGTCACCTACTGCTACCGGCATCCTAAACAAATTGTGTCATCCCATCGTTGTGCTTTTGATTTTGATTTTAATCAGTTTTGTTTTGTCAGTCATTCTATACATCCTGAATTGGAGAATGGTAAAACGGCTGACACAATTGGCATCAACAATGGAAGTACATAATTTGATCACTACTCCATCTGCTAAAGATACCCCTAAAGTTATTGATACCAGACAAATTACACAAGCAGTAAAAGTCAGGCCTTTAACAGCAATCTGATTAAAATTGTTTGTTGCTAGTTATGATTGGTATAATCAGTTTTTAGTAATGTTAAGCTTTTGATTAAAAATGGTTTTGGAAAATAATTGTTTTAATCATAAAACATTTTATAATGGATACTGATTTGTTAGAATTTTAATTGTTTGAATGTTATTTCATTGATTTTGTTTTAATTGTAATTGTTTGAATTTTAATTGTTTGAATTTTAATTGTTTGGATGTTATTTTATTGATTAATTTTGATTGCTTGAAAGTTATTTTAGCTAATATCATTGTGATTTGTTTGAAAAATTATTTTAATCAATTTTGTTGTGATTACTTTGCACTATTCTTTTCCTTTTCCTTTTCCTTTTCCTTTTCCTTTTCCTTTTCCTTTTCCTTTTCCTTTTCCTTTTCCTTTTCCTTTTCCTTTTCCTTTTCCTTTTCCTTTTCCTTTTCCTTTTCCTTTTCCTTTTCCTTTTCCTTTTCCTTTTCCCTTTTCCTTCTTATCCCCGTTTTTTTGTTTTCCCTTTTCCTGTTCTCCGGATGTGCTACCAAGGGCGGGTCCTGAGACTGCTACAACAGCACTCTGGAACATGGAATATTCCTGGCTTGGTGTCTTATGGAGAGATGGGTAAGAGAAGTGACCTGGGGGATCTGAGGTGCAGCTAATCTGTCCTGGACTGGTCCCTTCCTCTCCCTGAGCAGGGCCGTGAGCACCCTGGGAAGTTTCTGATTTTCCTGTCATCCTTTGCCTGGGATTTTTTCCACACTCATGTTTCAGTTTCTCGTCTGGCCATTCCCCCCAGGCTGTGACCACGGGGAGATATTGCAGTGGGTCACAGTGGGGAAGAGAGGAGTCTGTACTCCCCACATTGACATCCCCTTTCCATATATCTCAGAGCTCTCCTGTTCCCAGACACCCTCAATAGCTGTGGTGTGGGCAAGTGGCGGGGTCACAGGACAGGATCAGGGAGTCTCAGTGCTGTTATACTGGTTTGGCTGTGATAACTAGCCAGTGAACAATTGCTGGCCATAGCAATGCCTCTCCCAGCTGTGCCATGCTCCTGTTCCTGCTGCAATCTTGACAGGTGGCTTGGGGCTGCAGTTGCTGTGCTCCATGGGGGCTTTCTGGGAAGTGCTGTAAAATCCTGGCCTTGTTCTTTGTCTGGCACTGGATCTCTGTGCTGGCCCATCCCTCTGCTTTGGGGATGGAGATAATTCCTAATTTCCCTTTTTTTTTGCCTTTTGTCCTCCAAGATATTTTCAGCAGAAGACACACAGAATGGAACTTGCCTACATCGTAGGTGTGCTCTCCCTGATTCCAACTATTCTTCAGTGTCTTGAATATCGTTGTGAGACTACAATCCTCTGGTGGTGCTTCTCAAGAAGACTTTCCCAGGTTTTCCTAAGGTTCACCAACTCTTTACAAAGACCCCCCAGGAATTTGCCCCACTCCAAAGCAGTGTAGTTGTGGCTGACAAGGTGGGGAAACACAGGCAGGTGCCTCTGAATGTTGGCACCTCCAGCAGTCTGTGATTTCAACCTGAGTGAGTTCAGGAGGGAGGGATTGTCATGAGGTTCAAACCAAGGGAAGGAGCCCCAGCATCAACTCTGTCTGACATAGCTGGGCCCATCCTGGCCCTGCTCCACACCCAGGGAGGGGAACAGGGTGTCACGATCCACTCAACCTGAGCGAGAGTTGTGATGGTTCGTTCAAGGAGTCTGTACTCCCCACATTGACATCTCCCTTCTAAATTTCCCAAAACTATCAATTTCACTGACTACCTCAATATCTCTGTTGTTGGTGAGGGGCAGGGTCACACGACAGGAACTGAGGGTCTTAGTGCTGTTTTGCTCGTTTGGCTGTGATAACTAGCCAGTGAACAATTGCAGGCTGTAGCAATGTGTTGGGAAGAATGAATCAGGGAAACCTTATAAATATTAGTGCTTAGCAAAAATTTTGTGAAAATTGAAACCATAAGCGAGATTGAAATGAAAACCATCTTTGAGATACCAAACCTTAGTTAGTAAATAGCTCGAGGACAATAGGATAGCCAGCTGAAAGTAATCTCCTCTTGATAGAACAATATCTTCTGCTGGAGAGCAGGTCCAAAAGGCAGAGAAGACCCTGCTAGGGTCCAAAGAGTAATTTTTAGGGTTTAAAGTATAACACATTATGGTAATGTAAAGATTCCAATTGGGTGTATGTAAATGCTATAGTATTTGTATATTTTGTTAGACTGGTTAGTGGAAATTTGAATATTCAACATAGAAGAAGATTTATTGTATTGTAAATGGGAAAATCATTCTATTGCTCTTACTGTCTTACATCCCTCTCTTACTTCTTTCTCTTACCACCACTCTCTTTCCGTCCTGCTCTGAACTGTGGCTGGCAGCTCTCAGCAGGACCCTGTATACCCACGCCCTTTACAATAAACTGCAATCTTCACAACTAGCTTATAGAGAGCACCTGAGGTTGTTCTGACGACCATCTGTCCGACAGAGTCTCACAGCAATGCGTCTCCCCATCAGTTTCCCCAGCTGTGACATGCTCCTGTTCCTGCTGTAATCCTGACAGGTGGGTTTGGATTGCAATCGCTGTGCTCTGTGGGGGCTTTCTAGGTAGTGCTGTAAAATCCTGGCCTTGTTCTTTGTCTGGCACTGGATCTCTGTGCTGAGCCATCCCTCTGCTTTGGGGATGGAGATAATTCCCAATTTCCCATTTTTTACCTTTTGTCCTCCAAGATGTTTTCAGCAGAAGACACACAGTATGTCACTTGCCCCACCTTTGCCTCCATAGTAGGTGTGCTCTCCCTGATTCCAACTATTCTTCAGTGTCTTGAACATCCTTGTGAGACTACAATCCTTCTGGTGGTGCTTCTCAAGAAGACTTTCCCAGGTTTTCCTAAGGTTCATCAACTCTTTACAAAGACCCCCCAGGAATTTGCCCCACTCCAAAGCAGTGCAGTTGTGGTCGGCAAGGGGGGGGAAACACAGGCAGGTGTGCTTCTGAATGTTGGCACCTCCAGCAGTCTGTGATTTCAACCCTAGCGAGTTCAGGAGGGAGGGAGTGTCATGAGGTTCAAACCAAGGGAAGGAGCCCCAGCATCAACACTGTCTGACATAGCTGGGCCCATCCTGGCCCTGCTCCACACCCAGGGAGGGGAACAGGGTGTCACGATCCGCTCAACCTGAGCGAGAGTCGTGATGGTTTGTTCGACCCCAGGGTGCAAGAGACAAAAGCAAGAGACTCAGGTTTGTTTAGCAGAAAGCAGTAATGTAGTTTATTGTTTGCTAACAATCAAGTTTTGGATGGAGAGAGAGAGAGAGAGGGTGAGAGAGAGAAGGATGGGATATAGCTTCCAACAGACTGGACGCATCCTCGTGGCCATCTGACGAGACGAGACAAGACGCATCTTCAATCTCTTGGGGAGAAAGAGATCTCAAAGTCAGTTTGGGGAAAGTCACATTTTATAGTCCTTTTCCTAAGCGAGTGGCCTCTGGCCAAAAGGTGGGAAGATTTATGGACTATTGTCTGTGGAGATCGTAGCCCCATGATGCAGGTGCAGAGACAGGGTGTGATAACCAGTACCCTGCAGCAAACCATGACAAGCACCAGGCACAGCTACAGACAGACCTTGGCCCGCAAGCATCCACCTTGGGCAGGCTGGAGCTCTGGTTCAGGGCAAGTGGTGCAATCTCAGGTCCCAGTCTCTGATGATGGCCATGAGGCTGATCAGAGAAAACTTCGGACCGACTCTTACACAGGGCAGCTCTGGATCTCCACACACACAAACACCACACCATCGTCCTTGGCTGCACTGGCTGTTCTGGAGCCAGGAAGGATCTATGGAAACAGAGGCTGAGTTGGGAGAGATGGAAAAATATTTCAGCCACTCTGTGGGAGAGAAAACTATCAGCTGGTTACTCCAATGCCAGATACTGAAGCCATGAGTACAGAATTTGAGTGTATGGACACCAGCTGGGGATCCCTTGCTGGGGATATGGGTATTGACAGTGGGGTTGGGAATGGGGCAGCAGTCCTTAGCCTCCAAAAGCATCTTCTGCTCACTGGGAAGGACAGGAATCTCTTTGAGCAAGATCCTATGCGGTCCTGGTGTGGGATTGTCTTGGGTTGCAATACAGGATGTAACCGAAAGTCTGGATTCTATCACCATCTGTTGAAACCAGGTGGGCCAGTGATCCATATCCCCAGGGAGATATCTCCTGTTAATGGGCCAGCTGTTAAAAACCAGATGAGGCAATGTTCTTTAGCTTTTCCACAACTCATCCTTCCTCCAGGGAGACATCTCCTGTTGCTGGGCCATTGAGTCCGACTGCATGACTGATAAAATTACATCATACCACTGGGAGATTGTCCTGGTTTGAAGGACAGGTGTCTGCCAGTAAAGGCAGAAGTTTTCCTTTGAAATAGAGACTTTAATTCCACTCCCCCCAAGTATTATAATTGTTTGAATCAAGGACTCTGAGGCAGAGATAAGGGGGTAGGAATAACAGCTCTTTTACTATTATATCCAACTGTACCAGCAGAAAACAACAGCAGTTGTTAAAATTACCAAAAAAACAGAACAGATAAAGCTTCCAGTCCTTTCTCAAGCTGCAGGCACACTCTCTCTGCGCTCGATCCCAGTGCTGCAGCCGGAACCATGCCCAGAGCTGCAGAAAAGCATTTGGAAGAGGAGGCGGGAGGGGGCAGCAGCCACGCCAGTCTCAGGTGGTAGTGGGCTGGAGAGGGCAGCTCCTCGCTCACCGTTTGTGTCCGGGTAATCAGCTGTGTCCGCAGAGGCAGGAGGTTGCAACGGGGCAGATGCAGGGCCAGTGACCACAGACCGTCTGTCTCTCCTGCATTCCACCGCATATGCTGGAGATGGGGGGTCCTCCTCTGAGCTCCCCAGAAACACGAATGCCCCTCCAGAAGCATGAGAGGCCCCTCCAGAAGCCGCTCCCACCTACCCCTTTTGTCTAGAGTCATCAAAGATCCTGGGTGTAACCCAGCCAGCTCCATTGGCATGATAATGGGAAAAATTATTTAAATTGACACAGTAATAGAAAAACACCCAACCCCCAACAGAGATGCTCCACCCAGGGGGAGGAGCAAAACCTTTTCTGCCTAAATAAATCTGAGATTTGTTTTTTGTATTACTGAATTTTTATTTTAATTTTCTTAGTAAAGAACTGTTATTCCTATTCACATATCTTTGCATGAGAGATCTTAATTTATAAATTAAAATAATTTGATGGAAGAGGGTTTACATTTTCTGTTTCAGGAGAGGCTCCTGCCTTTCTTAGTGGACACCTGTCTTTTAAACCAAGGCAGGGATTTACCCAGGGTCTGAGGGATTCACCTGTGGGGGAGGCAATTTACAGTGACCTGGAGAACAAACAGCCATCCCAATACCTGGTTAGAATCCAGTTCATGCTGTCCATGCAGAGTTTGTGCAAAGTGCACTGACTGGTGTTGTCCACCAAGAGCGTGGGGATAATGAGCTGGACAGGCCACCCAGCTCCAAGAACTGGGCATGCCCCTGCCTCCCTCAGAAATGTGTCTCAGCTGTGGAGAAAATGTCGCTACAGTTATCCCAGCTTTTAAAGAAGGGTGTTTTTTCCCTGCTCCCATTGTCCACTGTCTCAACTATGAAGAATTTCTGCCCAAGGGAGCAGCACTGGTGCCACAGCCCATGTTTCACTCCATAGTTCTGTCTGTGGATGTCCTGGTTTAGGACAAATTAGGGGAAACACCTCCAGAAAGAGGCCCCCCAAAAACAAACCCCCAGGACTCCTCCCCCCACCACCGGGTTTGGGAAGAATTTCCTCAGAGGAAAAGTGGATAATAACCGGTTTATTTAGCAAACACAAAAAAACCCACTCCCCAACACAAGAAAAAAACAACCACAGATGACAAAAGAAACTCTTTCACCAGTCTGAGAGGATGAACAAACTCAGAAAGTCTTCGGTGCCAGGGAGGGCTGAATGCTTCTCATGAAATGCAGACTCCAGGGGGCTCCTTGATGTTTCCTCAGGTCCCGGTCCGGAACAGGTTCGGATGGTATTCCTATCTAAAGCAACTAATAAGGAAAAAAGCAAAGCAAAACAGCAGCTAGCAGCAAGCAGCAGCGAAGTAGCAAGCAGCAGCAGAGGGGCCAGCAGCAGCTAACAGCAAGCAGCAGCTAAGCTACAGATGATGGGGGAGGGGCACCAGCTAACTAGACAAAAAAACCCTTCACTTTCAGAGTCAATTCTGAAAGCATTGAACATAATTCCAGGCATGAACAGGACACATGACTGGGGATACAAAGCATGGTAACGTCAACCTATGACAGTTGAACAGGGGACTGGACACTAGGAAGTGGGATGGGGAACATCCCTGAAGCCAGGAAACTTGAGTACAGAACTTGGAAGGGAAAAAAAGCCAAAAACCGTTTCTCCAGAACAATTCCAAAATCCTAGGATCACTGTGGCTGGAAAAGCCCTCCAAGGCCATTTAGGTGACCCTGTGACCAATCCCTACTTTGTCACCAGACCAGAGCCCTGAGTGCCACTTCCAGGCTTTCCTTGGACATCTCCAGGACGGGGACTCCATAACCAGCCCTGGCAGCCCCTTTCAAGGCCTGACAACCCTTTCCATGAAGGAATTCCTCCTGATGTCCAACCTAATACTCCCCTGGCACAGTTTGAGGCTGATTCCTCTCCTCCTCTCCCTGTTCCCTGGCATCAGAGCTCACCTGGCTACCTCCTTCCGTCAGGGAGTTGTGCAGAATGAAAAGGTTCCCTCTGAGCCTCCTTTTCTCCAGGTGGAGCCCCCCTGGCTCCATCAGAAACTCCTGGTGCTCCAGAACTTTCCACAGCTCTGTTCCCTTCCCTGGACCTGCTCCAGTGCCTCAGTGTCCCTCTGGCCATGAGGACCCAGAACTGGACCTAGCTCTCAAGGGGCCTCAGCAGTACCAGCACAGGGACTGTCACTGCCCTTTGCCTCTGACGCACCTGAGCACACCTGTGCTCATGTTCGGGTAATGTCACCAGCAATCCCAGCTCCTTTTCCAGTTTTTCAGCCTGTCTGCCCCAGCCTGGAGCACTCCTGGGGTTGTTGAGTCCCCAATGTGGGAATATGCACTTGGCCTAATTAACCCTAACAACTTTGGCCTCAGCCCATCGATCCAACCTGCCCAGACCCTTCTGCAGAGTCTTCCTGCCCAGCAGCAGATTCACAGTGCCACACATCTTGGCGTTTTCCATGAATTTGGTACTGGTAGACAGAATCAGCCCTGAGCCCTGTACCAATCAAGTGCTGATCTGGAAAAAGGAGTCCATCAACCCCATGCTGGTGTCATCTGGAATGGCCCCTTAGGTGTCCAGGGGCTGTAAACTCATCTGCTGAGTGCCTTCACCTCCATTGGGACCCTCAGGGATCAATGGTCCTCAGTTCTCCAACAAAGGAGGCAAAAAGCACCAGGAGGCGAGAGGAAAATCTTCCACATCACTGCTGGCTCCTTAGGAAAATCCAACACAAACAGTCAAGTCACATGCCTGAAGGATTTTCTGACCTGTGCCACAACAGGTCCCTTCTGTGAGGTCAGTGTCCCGTGATGAGGGAACATCTCCTGGAAATGTCAGGAAATGTCAGTGAAGAATGGAGGCCCTGGCAGCTCCTGGGAATCATGGCAGGGACTGTCACTGATCTGTGCCCTTGGGGATCACCCTGATGGTGATGAAATCTTGATTTGGGTTCTGAAGTCAGTGGATGTTTTCCTGAGCCACAGTGAATCCCAAGTGTGACTTATTTTGTTTCCAGGATGATCGTATCCCAGATCAGAGGCCCCTATCCTGTGATGCCCAGCTTGGGACTCATGAAAATACTTCTCCACACACCATTGTAGGCAGAGCACAAAACCAGAGCAAACTTCTGGGTTTCTTTCCAATGGGCTGCTGGAGGGGTTTGGAAGTGGATTGGAATTTGGAAGGACTGCATTAGGACTGCTACCCCATTCCCAACCCCACTGTCATTGCCCATATCCCCAGCAAGGGATCCCCAGCTGGGATCTGTACCCTCAAATTCCTTACTCTTGGCCCCAGTATCTGGCATGGGACTAACCAGCTGATAATTTTGTCTCCTGGAGAATGGATGAAATCTTTTTGCATCTCTGCTGAGGCAGCCTCTGTTTCCATGGATCCTTCTTGACGCATTTACATTGGAGGCACAGGTGGGGCAGGTGCCATTCTGTGTGTCCTCTGCTGAAAACATCTTGAGGGACAAAAGGCAAAACCAGGGAAATTGGGAATTATCTCCTTCACCAAAGCAGAGCGATGGCCCAGCACAAAGTTGCAATGCGTGACAAAGATCAAGGCCTTCAGGCTCCTCAGCATCAGGCTGGTCTGAGCTGCCAGACAACGGATGAATTCTCACCCATCTGCCTCCAAAGCCTGATGTTCTGTGACCAAAGCAGAGCCCAGATGAGTTCCTGTGTTTGTAGAGACCCCCCATTCTGCTAGCCCTCGCTCCCCACTCACCACTGAAAACTAGAGCAGGCAGCTCTTCGCTTTGGCCCCTCGAGATGCCATGTGATGGTCCCTGGGCACAGAGCTCTGTCAGCCCCTGTTGCTCCCCAGCACACTCCCAAGCAACCAGGGACCACCAGGAGCCTGCATGTGGCACTGGGCAAGGGCTGGGGGGACAGGGGCTGCCCAGAGAGGGACCCCGGGCTGGGGCTCACCGATGAACCTGATGGTCCAGTCTTGCTCGTGTTCCTGAGGGTCCTTCAGGTACTGCAGACTCTGATGAAGACACTGCTCAGCCCTGCTGCTGTCCTTTTCCATCTGGAGGGACCAGCAAGGTGTGGAAATTGTCACACACCCTCCAGGTGGCTGGAGCAGCCCCTTCTGCCAGCAGCTCCATCACCAAGAGCCCTCCTCCCTCCCTTTGTGTGCAGGAAGGGGAGATGGGGCTGGAGGAGAGCCCTGGGGCTCTGTTCTTGAGCCAGGAACAGGGATACAGCTCCAAGTTCTGGGGTCTCTACCCCAGGCCCAGCTGCAAAGCCCATGGCCTGGCACAGTCCCTGGGGCGCATCCTCACCAAGCAGTCAGCCATCCTCCAGGTCTGCCGTGTCTTCACCATGTGCTGCAGCTCCTTCCACTTGAGGAGCTCTGCGACAGCAAGGACGGCATCCCTGGAAGCCTGTGGAGCAACAGAAACTGGGAGATGGTTGCAAGACCAGGGAAAGGTGACCTAGGCTGACTCTGCCTTCAGCGAGCTGTCAAAGTATCAGGGAGTGGCCCCTAGGTACAGGGATTGAGGCACAAATCCCTGCTCTCCAACACCTTTGGGGACACACCTGCGCACCCCCTCGGTGGTCCTGGAATGGTGCTGAGCCCTGCTGGAGCAGGGCAGGTGCTGGAAATGGCCGTGCCAACTTGGTTCTGCAGGGACCCTTCCCTGGGGCTGTGCTTGGGGAGCGCTGCCCAAGGCCTGGCAGCCCCAGGGGTGTTAGCCACTGTGCATGATACAACTGTTCCTGAAAAGGGCCCCTGGGATCTCATACCCTGAGACAATGAAACCTTTTCATGAGAAATGTTCACCCCCCCCTACTGAAACCCCTGTTTTCATTTAGGATTTCTATAGGTCTTTAACTTTCCTAGATGATTGGTCTTTTCTCACCTAGAATCTCAAAGTAATTGGATAGTTCTCAATTTATAGTTTTACTGGTTAGAATCTCAATCCCCCTAAACCCTATAAAAACGTTTTGCTATGCTATGTATCTGGATTTTGCTGGTAGAACCCTTCAAAGAAATAAAGCTACCTTTGGAACCTCTACAGTGAGTCCCAGGATCTCACTCCTAGCTAGCTGAGAAGATGAATTCTGCCTTGGGGGCTCCTGGAGCTATCCAGACCCTGTAGCAGCCCAAAGCTAGAACTATCCTAGCCCAGGCAGTTTCAGTTGGCGACCTGAACCTCTGTGTGAAACTCTGACCACCTCAGTCGTGAGCAGCATTCACTGAATAGTCCCACCTTCGAGAAACTGACACCTTGGCCAGCAGCTCTTTTTTCAATAATATCTACCCTAACCAAGAACAGTCCAAGAGCCCCAGAATTCCGGATCTGAGACTGGACCAGCTAGCAATCAGCCAGCAGCCCTGACTCATTGGCTGAGATTCGGTGAGGATCTTCAGCCTCTCTCTAAGGACACTTTTCATGTTAGGCTCACAACTGGTTTTTTAGGTTTTTTGTTTTGGGGTTTCTTTTTTCTCTTTTTGTTTCTGCTGGCTTGGAACTAGGTTATAGTGGGGAATCTGTTCACCAAGCCCTCTGCCCTGGTTTGAAGGACAGGTGTCTGCCAATAAAGGCAGAAGTTTTCCTTTGAAATAGAGACTTTAATTCCACTCCCCCCAAGTATTATAATTGCTTGAATCAATGACTCTGAGGCAGAGATAAGGGGGTAGGAATAACAGCTCTTTTCCTAATATATCTAACCGTACAAGCAGAAACAACAGCAGTTGTTAAAATTAGCAACAAAACAGAACAGATAACTCGGTTCCAGTCCCTTCTTTAGCTGCAGGAACGCTCTCTCTGCCCTCAGTCCCGGTGCTGCAGCCAGAACAAAGTCCGACAGCTGCAGAGAAGCGGCGAGAGCAGAAGTGGGAGGGGGCGACAGCCACACCGGTCTCGGGTGGGAACAGGCTGGAGCGGCGGCTCCTCGCTCACCATTTGTGTCCGGGTGATCAGCTGTGTCCGCAGAGGCAGGAGGCTGGAACGGGGCAGATGCAGGGCAGGTGATTATAGACCATCTGGCTCTCCTGTGTTCCACCACATGGGGCTGCAGATGGGGCGTCCTGCTCCGAGCTCGCTGGAAACACGAGTCCCCTCCGGAAGCACGAGAGGCCCCTCCGAGAGCCGCTGCCACCGACCCCTTTTGTCTGGAGTCATCAAAGATCCAGGGTATAACCCGGCCAGCTCCATTGGCATGATAATGGGAAAATTCTTTAAATTGACACAGTAATAGAAAAACACTCAACCCCCAACACCACACAAAATGGGAATTGGCAATTAGCTCAAATAATTTCTGCCTTTCCTATCACTTATAAAACAGGCAGGAGAGGAGGTGCAACAAACAAAGCTCAATTGGACTCATTCTATGCAACTCGCAGACTGTCTGCTGATCCTTGAATGGGTCTTCACAAGCAACCAACCCACAAAGACAATAACCACATTTCAAGAAATTATGGCACACCTGATGAAAAAGGCCAGAACTCGCCTCTGCTCTTTTGCAGGGTGTGAGTTCACATGCATTTACCTGCCATTGACCACTGGAGACTTGGAGTATTTGCTCCAGACCAACGAAAGCCTCCAATCTGCTCTGGATAGCAGGATACAGGCCAAATTTCCAATCGGGATGCAGTTTTTCATTTGGTCCCAAAATTAATCCAAAGTAGGACTCCCCTCAAAGCTCTAACTGTTTTTACAGACGCCTCAGGCTCTTCTCACAAGTCAGTGATGACTTGGAAAGACCCCAAAACCCAAAACTGGGAATCAGATGTTCAGATAGTGGAGGGATCTCCACAAATTGCAGAGCTGGCAGCTGTTATTAGAGCCTTTGAAAAATTCAAAGATAAACCCTTTAATCTGGTCACAGATTCAGCATATGTAGCTGGTATAGTTCTGAGAGCAGGACACGCCTTTCTAGAGGATGTTTCCAACCTAAAATTACACCAATTAATTTATACATTGACACATTTAATTTCGCATAGAAAACAACCTTACATATTGTGCATGTGAGTTCGCACACTGATCTCCCAGGTTTCATCACAGAAGGGAACAAAAGAGCAGATAGACTGGCCACGTCTATGGAAACTGCAAATGTCCCTGATATCTTTGCTCAGACAAAGCTGTCACATGTGTTTTTTTCATCAAAATGTGCCAGCTCTCATTGCAATGTTTAAGCTTTCAAAAAATCAAGCAAAAGCCATTGTGGCAGCATGCCCAAGCTGTCAAAATTACCAAATACCCTCTATGGGTACAGGAGTCAATCCCAGAGGTCTGAACAACTGCCAACTGTGGCAGAATGACATGACCCACTTGCCATCCTTTGGGAAGTCCAAATACATGCACATGTCAGTTGACACGTTTTCCGGAGCAGTTTTTGCATCAGCTCATGCAAGATAGAAAGCCACTCATGCTATTAAGCATTTTCTCCTAGCATTTGCCACTCTGGGAGTCCCATAAAAGATCAAAACTTATAATGGACCCACCTACAAATCCCAATAATTGAAAAAGTTCTCAGTGAATGGGGAATTGAACACATCACTGGCATTGCTGCAAACCCCATAGGACAATCCATTGTAGAGAGAACCCATCAAACCCTAAAAAGAGTACTCAACCAGTAGCAAAGAGACACAGAAATCTTATCTCCAGTTGAAAGACTCTGCAAACCTTTCTATGTCATCATCTTTCTGAATTGTACAGCATCAGAACCTGATCCTCCAATCCTCCACCACTTTGCAAACTCAACCCAAGCCAAGCTCACTGAGTAACCACCAGTGCTGTTGAAAGACCCAGAAACACACCAAATTTCTGGCCCTTTCAACTGATCACCTGGAGAAGGCGATACACCTGTGTATCCCTGCCATGTGGTCCAAAATGTTACCCAGGAAAATACATAAAACCATATCTGGGCACTGCAAAACCCACCCCTTCAAGCACCAGCAAAAATTCTCCTGAGTCCAACACAAAACCTCCTCAAAACCAAACCAGCTCCAGATGGAGATGCAGGCATCACAGAGCACCCACATACCATAGAAAAGGTCATCCTGTCACACGACAGCAGATGAAACAGAAAACCAAGCAGTACTTAGCTGCCTTAGTTAAGTTTTAGGCTAAACTTTGTCTGCTCACAAAGTAGTTTTTAGTTCAAATGTTATTAACCCTGCTAAAAAAATTCCTTTTTTGTCCCTCTCCATGACTTTGGTAAAACCCCTAACCCTATACCAAATCCCCTAGTTTCAGTGTTAAAAAAAAAAAAAAAAAAAAAAAAAATAATAATAATAATAAAATAGGGGAGGGGGGCAGGGAAAGGACAGAACTCTATTTCTCCCCTCCTCAAGATAACAAATTTTGCTTGTGTTCCCTATCAGAAGCCCCATCCTCGTCCAAAGATGAAAATTATCTCTGTTAGTGTTGTCCTCACTGCTGCCCAGATGTTCTTCACCGTGCCACATGCCTTCGGCTGGATAAGACCACAACCCAACCATAATTTTTGGGTGACTTTAGCAAAGACATTAAACCAAGATAACTTGTGCTTAACCCTGGGCAGCCTTGACAACCCACTTTCCATATGTTTGGTGGGAATTCCATTTGCAGCAGATGACTGGCCCATTTACAACTCAGAACTCCCCTGCACCACAAGTAAGAAACCCAACCCAGTGGACACCTGGGACGATTGGACAAAAATTCTGCCAAATGGCTTCAAGTATCCCCAAGAATTAGATTTTCTGGGGTCCTCCAAGGCAACATACTGTGTCAAATTTTACTTTAAACACCCAAGATAAAATTTGCATGAATTGGATTTGTTCAGAAACACATACAGAAAAAACATATCACCCATCAACAAAGCATACAGCTATCCAAATTGGTGTAACTATACTGCTCCCATAATTTCTGAGTCCTCTCTCCACCCCAAAACACTGCTCAAGGGAATGTTTCTCATCTGTGGTGATCAAGTTTGAGCTGGGATCCCCTCTTGTCTCCAGGGGGGACCCTGTAGCCTTGGCAGACTTTCTACCCTTACCCCCAACATTACCTTGTTACAAAACTGGAAAAAAGGAAAGCAAATCAAAATGCGAGAAAAGATCTTACACTGAATTTGATGAGAATTGTGACCCCAAATTGTACATTTGGAACAAACCCAAAAGAATTACTGCCTCCCTGTTTCCTACCATGGGTGGCTGCAGCAAAAGCCGTTGGCAAAATTAATCATTTAGGGAGCTGGCTTGGTAAGCAGGCCAACGCTGCATCTGCTGCTATGAGTGATCTCAAGGATGAAGAAACCATAAGACATGCATCTCTGCAAAATAGGGCAGCAATTGAATTCCTGCTGCTCTCCCATAGACACAGCTGTGAAGACTTTGAAGGAATGTGCTGCTTCAACCTCTCTTCCTGTTCAACATCCATTCATCAAAACATCCAGAAGCTGAAAAACCATGTGAAGGACTTGAAGACTGAAACTACCCCTGACTGGGTCAACAAGCTCTTTGGACAATGGGGACTGAGAGGATGGGCTTCATCCTTGGTTAAGGGAATTTTGTGGATTTTCATTGTCATTCTCACTGTGTTAGCTATGTTTTCATGCCTTGTTCAATGTTTCAAAAAACTGTTAGAGACAGTAATACAGAGAGAGGAATTGTGGATGATGCAACTGTCCCTGAAAATGGATCCTGGGATCTCATACCCTGAGACAATGAAACATTTCACGAGAAATGCTCAGCCCCCCACTGAAACCCCTGTTATCATTTAGGATTTCTATTGGTCTTTAACTTTACTAGATGAATGATCTTTTCTCACCTAGAATCTCAAAGTAATTGGATAGTTCTCAATTTATAGTTTTACTGGTTAGAATCTCAATCCCCCTAAACCCTATAAAAACGTTTTGCTATGCAATGTATCAGGATTTTGCTGGTATGTCCAAGTTTAGGACAAATTTGGGGAAAAAAGAGCTCCAAAGGGCCCCCCCCCCCCCCTTTCTTTTTTACAATTCCTTCCTTCAATGAGCTCAGAAAGAATTGTTCTTGTGGTGAAAATGGAAAAAAACTTTTTATTAACAAAAATACAAAAGAAACACTCCCCCAACCCAAACCCAGATGAGACGAACCCAGCCGGTCCTCGCCGGGGAGAGCGGCAGAGCCTCCCAAGCCGACCTCCAGCAGCGGCCCCCGAAGTCCAGATCCTTGTCCTCCGGAGTCGGTGCAAATCCCTGGAGCAGGGAGAAGGGAGAGAGGGGGAGGGGCAGCCGGGAGCAGGCCAAAGCAAGCCCAAGACAAGCTAAAGCGAGCCCAAGACAAGCAAAAGCAAACCCAAGACAAGCCAACACGGGGGCACAGACAAAACAGCTGGGGGAAAAGGGAAAAAAAAACGGCCAAAGCAGCCAGGGGAGGGGGTCACAGCTGAGCAGACGGCAGAGAGCAAGACACAGCCCACAACCGAAGCGCAGCAAGAGAGAGAGAGAGCCGGAAAACACCAGCCTAGATAAAACCATCCGAGGGAGGGACCGGCAGCTGCACGGGGGAAGCAAGGAGAGGAGCCAGTCCAAACATCAGCCCATAACATTGTAGAACCCTTCAAAGAAATAAAGCTACCTTTGGAACTTCTACAACAGCTCCTGAGATCACATTCCTATCTAGCTGAGAAGCTGACCTTCTGCTTCGGAGGCCTCTGAGCTATCTGGACCCTGTAGCAGCCCGAAGCTAGAACCATCCTAGCCCAGGCAGCTACAGGGGAGGACATGTGGGGATGCACTGAAGGGACAAGGGCACATAATGGAGGGCGTGGTGATGATGATGATGGTGGTGGTGGTGGTGACAGTGTTTGGGATGGGCAACTGCTGCTCCTCAGTCCCAGCACCAGTGGAGCCTCCCCAGCCCCCAGGAGACGTCCCTGGATGTCCCCACATTGTCGCCTTAGTCTTCCCTGCCCAGGGCACATGGTGGGGGATGGGGAGGAAGTGAGAGAGAGACCTGGGAGACCCCAGAGTCACTCTGGTCATGGTGGGGGAGGGAGCAGAGACTCGCAGGGGTGAACAAGGGGCACAGAACACAGAGGGACATGGAACATGGACATGGGAACACACGTGGAGATGGGCACACACAGGGGCACAGGGACACAGAGACATGGAACACACAGGGACACAGGAACACACAAGGACACGGAACCCACATGGATGTGAGCATGGACATGGGAACACACCCACAGGCATGAGAACAAGCACACGTGCACACACAGAGTTGCTTTGCTGCAGGGGTTTATTGATTATTCCAGGGAAATTCCCAGGACTCCCAGGGGATCCGGGGTATTATCCAGACATGATCATCTCCTCATGCTGCTGGAGGGGGACAGGACCCGGGTGTCACCACCAGTTCCAGGCCTGAAAGGCAGAGCCCAAATAGTGACACTGCTGTCCACTGGGACATGAGAGGGACCTTGTCCCCACCCCTCTCTTTGCAAGGACCTGCAGCAGGAGAAGGGATTTGGAGTCCCAGACACACTTGAGACCAGACTTGGCTCCTGAGATCCATGTGGCTCCCAGAGCCCCTTGCCCTGGAATATCCCAAAACCTCCCAGAGCCCTGTCTGTTCTCAGAGGGATACTGGGTGTGCTCAGAGCCCCCCGGTGCAAGGAAAGCCTTGGGGACAGCTCTGTCCACCCAATCCCAGAAACAGATCAGCGACCCACCATGTCCTTCTGATTTTCCCAAGCTCTGTCCACCCCAGAGAGCTCAGGGTTCCATCAGGAACTTTTGGGAGACTGGAGATTCCCCAAGATTTCTCACCAGGGCATCCACAGGGGCAGTCAGGTATAACTCCCGCAGAAGCTGCACCTGCTCAGCCACGGGGGGTTGGGGAGAAAGGTAGGGTTAGAGGCACACTGGGAGATAATGAGGCACACTGGGACATAATGGCCCACACTAGGGTGTATTGGGGCACATTGGGGTGTACTGGGGTGCACTGGAGGCAGATGACAAGGACAGGGGATGCTCTGGGCCCAGCAGAACTACGGGTACCCACCTCAGACCTCTTCACTCATTGGATGCCATTTGATTTCTGCAGAGAGATGGGGAGATGTCACTGCTCACTGCTCACAGCAAGGCATGGGGGGACCAAACTGGCCCCCAGTGCCCACACTGGTGCCCCAATTCCACAACTTACCCCAATGCATGCACCTGCACCTCCTACAATGGATGTCTGCAGACAGAGAGCAAAGGTTTAGTCTGGAATGGCCCTTGTAGGACTCAGGGGGTCACAGGTTTCCCAAAGCCCCATGGCAGCCCCCAGTCTGAGGAGAAAAATCCCTTCTACTCCCCCAGTCCCACTCCAGCCAGTTTCAGCCGATGCATGTGCAAGCAGGGACCACGGTGGGGATGGGGACAAGGAGAGCGAGGGGAATTTGGGGTCTCCCAGGAGGAGGGAACAGAGTGGGATGTGAGGGACTCAAAGACACTGAACTGGGGTGACTGGGGACCCCACGGGATGGGGCTGGGGGTGTTGAAGGGATAGGAATGGGGGAATGTGGGTGGGGAGGCAGGAATTCCAGTGGGGGGGATGTGGGGGCTGAAGTGGGACATGGGTGGGGGCAGGAGAAAGCAGGGGAAGAGGACCAAAACTGATGGGTTTGGGAGGGGCTTTGGAAGTCCAGGAGGGGGATTTGGGGACACCACTGTCATGGGCAATGAGAAAGGGAAAGAGGAGAGCAAGGCGACTGGCCATGGTGCTCTTTGGGGGTTACTGGGGTGCACCAGGATGGGTGGGAATAAAATGGGGACCCTGGGGAAGGGGCAGCCTTGGGAAGCTCTGGGGTGTTCAGGCACGCACTGGAGTGCACTGGGATGCCCTGGAGGGTCATGGCCATGAGAGGGGAGGGTCTGAGCCCAGCAGAAGAAATCAGGGTGCTCACCTTGCCATTAGAAATGCCACCAACTTTCTGTGGAGAGACCATGGGATGTCACTGAGGTGTCCCCAGTCCCAGTAAAGGTTGGGGGTGACCAAACTCCCCCCCACACTGCTGCACCCAGTTCCAGCACTTACCCCAAAACATATACCTTCACCACTGCCAAACGTGGCCTGGGGAAGGAGAGCAAAAGCTTGGTCAGGATTGGCTGTTGAGGGGCTGGGGGGGACACAGGTGTCCCCAGCACCCCCCAGCCCTTGGCTGTCCCTTCCTCTGAGCTGGGGGTGCCCGGGTATTTGGGAACATCACTGCAGGGTGAAAGGCAATGAATGGAGGGCAGAGACTGGAAAGAAGACTCTGGGAATCCTCTTGAGGGAGTTGAGGGGAGCAGGAGGCGGGAGCAGTAATTTTCCAGTTTGTGCAAGTTCAGCCTGGCTTGGGACTGGACCAATTCATCCCAGTTTGGCCAAGTTCAGCCTTGTCTGCTCTTTAAAGAGTTTGGACCTCTTGGTCCCTCTTCAACCCAGTTTAGGATTGGCTTTTGTCCTTGCGTGGGAAACAGAGGAGATGGTGGGGAGGGAGGTGCCTGAGGGGACCAAGAGGATGGGATGGGATTGGAAGGGATGAGGTGGGATGGGATGGGATGGGATGGGATGGGATGGGATGGGATGGGATGGGATGGGATGGGATGGGATGGGATGGGATGGGATGGGATGGGATGAGATGACTCAAAAGGATGGGATTTTGGGACAGGAAAGCTCTGGGTTGCTCTGAGGGAGGAGCCGGGTCTGAGCATCCCATGGGAAAGCCGGGCTCTGGCAGTGGGAGTTGAATTGCGGCAAGGGGAGGGACAGAGGCCATGGTGGCAAGGAGAAAGCGACACGGCCCAGGGCTGAGGAGCCCACTGGAGCCCCTGGGTTGGGAAGAGCCCACAGGCCTGAGCCCGGCCTGTGGCCTTAGAGCCTCACCTCGTTCTGTGCCGGGAGGCACAGCAGGATGGAGAAGAGCAGGGTCATGCTGAGCACAGCCACCTTCATCTTCCTCTCGCTCTGGGCAGCGCTGGCTGAGGCTGCAGCAGGGCAGGAGCACCTTTGTCCCTGCCGGGACTCCTCCCTGCACCCTCCCTGACAGCCCCCAGGCCAAAGCTCAGCTTGGCACAGTCCCCAGCCCTGGCCACAAGCCCAGCCCTGGCACAGAGTCCATCCCAGCTGTGGCACGGATCCAGCCCCCGTGCCCACATCCTTGCAGGTTCCTGCATGTGACAGCTGCCCCTGGAGGGGACCGGGCACCCAAGGGGCCAAAGGGGCCAGGCAGGGATCCAAAAACAGCCGGGGACCCTGTGGGGACAATGACCAGTCCAACACAATCCATACTCAAATAGCCCCAAGCGCCACAGCCCCCATCTCCCGGTTCCCCTCCCCGAGTGTTCCTTGCAGGACACCAGAGCTGAGCCCAGCCCCAAACCTGCTGAGGCAGAGCAGGATTGTTCCTGTCCCCACTGCAGCCCTTGGGCTCAACAGGGGCTGCACTGACCCCTCTTTGTGGGGCACCAGCACCCCGGGATCAGGGAGAACAAGCAGGGGGAACACAGTGGGATCCTGGGCCATGGCAGCAGCAGGGGCACTGGGATCTGCAGTCTCTGCAGGTGCCCTGGGAGCCCTGGGCAATGGTGGCACTGGGACAGCAGGGCTGGCCTTGTGGCAGTGCTGGGGTGGTGGCAGTGCCCGGCTCCAGCCTGTTGCTGACCCTGCAGCCCCAGCCTGCTCCGGGCCCCCAGGGGAAGATCCCCTGCCAGAGCCCCGGCACAGCCACGGCCACCATGTCCTGCTGGATCAGCCCAATGCTGCTGTGCTGAGCTGGCCCAGCCATGGGCTCCCAGGGGCTCTGTGCCCAGCAGGTCTGTGGCTCCAGGCTGGGCTGGCACTGGGACACAGCTCCTGCAGTACCCCTGCCCCCAGGGATGGCCCTGTCCTGTCCTGTCCTCGCCCCAGTGCTGGCCCTGAGCTGGATTTGACCTTCCCAGCAGAGGGTCCAGCGCTGCTGTCCCAGCTCAGAGGCCCCTGTCAGGGTGAGCCCCAAGGGCACAGATCAGTGACAGTCCCTGCCAGGGCTCCCAGGAGCTGCCAGGGTCTCCATTCTTCACTGACATTCCCTGACATTTCCAGGAGATGTTCCCTCCTCACGGGACACTGACTCCACAGAAGGGACCTGTTGTGGCACAGGTCAGAAAATCCTTCAGGCACCTGACTTGACTGTTTGTGTTGGATTTTCCTAAGGAGCCAGCAGTGATGTGGAAGAATGTCCTTTTGCCCCTTGGTACTTTGTGCCTTTACTGTTGGAGTATTGAGGAGCATTGGTTCTGGAGGGGCCCAGGAACATTTCCAGCCCCTGAACATAAAAGGTGCCTTTCTGGATGTTTTCAGCTGTGCATTCATGGACTCTGCACAGACGTGCTCCTGTTTCCAGATTACCAGCTCTCTGGAACATGGAAAATTCACAGCTTGGTGTCTGATGGAGAGATGGGTTAGAGAAGTGACCAGGGGAGTCTGAGGTCATGCTCATCTGTCCTGGACTGTTCCCTTCCTCTCCCTGAGCAGGCCCTGAGCAAACTGGGAAATTTCTGATTTTTCTGTCATCCTTTGCCTGGGATTTTTTTCCACACTCCTGTTCCAAATCACTTTCTGTCCTGGCCATTCTTTCCAGGCTGTGACCACAGGGCGTTTTTGCAGTGGGCCACAGGAGGAAAAGAGGAGCCTGTTCTCCCCACATTGACATCTCCCTTCCAAATTTCTCAGGGCCCTCCATTTCCCTTATTCTCTCAGGAGCTGTGGTGTGGGGGAGAGGTGGGGACACAGGACAGGAACAGGGGGTCTCAGTGTTGTTGTCATAGTTTGGCTGGGAGAACTGGCTGGTGAACAGCTGCTGGCCACAGCAATGTGTCTCCCCATCAGTTTCCCCAGCTGTGCCATGCTCCTGTTCCTGCTGCAATCCTGACAGGTGGGTTTGGCCTGTAGTCACTCTGCTCCGTGGGGGCTTTCTGGGCAGTGCTGTAAAGTCCTGACCTTGATCTTTGTCACGCATTGCAGCTTTGTGCTGGATCTTTGGTGAAGGAGGTAATTCCCAATTTCCCTGTTTTTGCCTTTTGTCCCTCAAGATGTTTTCAGCAGAGGACACACAGAATGGCACCTGCCCCACCTGTGCCTCCAATGTAAATGTGTGCTCTCCCTGATTCCAACATTTCTTCAGTGTCTTGAACATTCTTGTGAAGCTACAATCCTTCTGATGATGTTTCTCAAGAAGACTTTCCCAGGTTTTCTTAAGGTTCACTAGCTCTTTAGGAAGACCCCCAGGAATTTGCCCCACTCACATCAGTGCAGTCGTGGCTGACCAGGTGGGGAAACTCAGGCAAGTCCCTCTGATGATTGGCACCTCCAACAGTCTGGGACTTCAACCTGAGCGAGTTCAGGAGGGAGGGAGTGTCATGAGGTTCAAACCAAGGGAAGGAACCCCAGCACCAACTCTGTCTGACACTTCTGGGCTCATCCTGCTCCTGCTTTGCACACAGGGAGGGAAACAGGGCAGCTCTGGATCTCCACAGTCACAGACACCACACCATGGCCCTTGGCTGCACTGGCTGCCCTGGAGCTAGGAAAGATCCGTGGAAACAGAGGGTGACTTGGGAGAGATGCAAAAAGATTTCAGCTACTCTCTGGGAGAGCAAACCATCAGCTGGTTACTCCCATGCCAGATACTGGGGCCAAGAGTAAGGAATTTGAGGGTACAGAGCCCAGCTGGGGATCCCTTGCTGGGGATATGGGCATTGACAGTGGGTTTAGGAATGGGGCAGCAGTCTTCAGCCTCCAGAAACATCTCCTGCTCACTGGGAAAGAGAGGAATCTCATTGAGCAAGATCCTGTGACCTCCTGGTGGATTGTCTTGGGTTGCAATACAGGATTTGACCAAAATTATGTATTCTTATCACCATCTGTTGAAACCAGGTGGGGCAGTGATCATTATCTCCAGGGAGATATCTCCTGTTAATGGGCCAGGTGTTAACAACCAGGTGAGGCAATGTTCTTTATCTTTTCCACAACCCATCCTCCCTTCATGGAGATATCTTCTGTTAATGGGCCATTGAGTCCCACTGCATGACTGATCAAATTACATCATCCCATCAGGAGATGGGATGCTCCACCCGGGGTGGGAGGGGCAAGCATTTCCAACCTAGATAAAAGCTGAGATTTGGAGCACCAAAGCAGCCTTTTCCCACAGGATCCCAGATGATGACCGTCCCTTTCCACATCATCACTGGAACTACAGAGGAAAACTGCACCCTTCTACAGGAGCACTGTTTCAACAGGACCACATCTGTCACTGCAGGAGGACTGCAGCCACCATCTAATCAGACTGCTACCAACACCCTGACTGACAGGGTGTCAGGTTGTATTCTGACTTGGTTGAAGGTTGTATCCTTCAAAATAAGGATATATAAAATAAGGGAGGGGGTTTATATTTTTCCACTTCAAAGAGAGTCTAATGCCTTTCTTAGAAGACACCTGTCTTCTAAGACAGGGATGCACCCAGGACCTGAGGGAATCACCTGTGGGGGAGGCAATTTATAATGACCTGGAAAACAAGCAGCCATCCCAATACCTGGATGGAATCCAGTTCATGCTGTCCATGCAGAGAGGTTGTGCAAAGTGCACTGATGTGTTGCTCACCAAGAGCGTGGGGATAATGAGCTGGACAGGCCACCCAGCTCCAAGAACTGGGCATGTCCCTGCCTCCCTCAGGAATGTGTCTCAGCTGTGGAGAAAATATCCCTACAGTTATCCCAGCTTCTAAAGAAGGATGTTTTATCCTGTTCCCATTGTCCTCTGTCTCAGCTATGAAGAATTTCTGCCCAAGGGAGCGGCACTGGTGCCACAGCCCATGTGTCACCACATGGTTCTGTCTGTGGAACAGGGGGTTGGACACAAGGAAGTGGGGTGGGGAACATCCCTGGAGCCTGGAAGCTCAAGTACAGAACTTGGAAGAGGGGAAAAGCCAAAAAACATTTCTCCAGGACAATCCCAGAATCCTAGGATCACTGTGGCTGGAAAAGCCCTCCAAGGCCATCAAAGCCACCCTGTGACCAATCCCCACTTTGTCACCAGACCAGAGCCCTGAGTGCCACTTCCAGGCTTTCCTTGGACACCTCCAGGACGGGGACTCCATAACCACCCCTGGCAGCCCCTTTCAAGGCCTGACAACCCTTTCCATGAAGGAATTCCTCCTGATGTCCAACCTAATACTCCCCTGGCACAGCTTGAGGCTGATTCCTCTCCTCCTCTCCCTGTTCCCTGGCATCAGAGCTCACCTGGCTACCTCCTTCCGTCAGGGAGTTGTGCAGAATGAGAAGGTTCCCTCTGAGCCTCCTTTTCTCCAGGTAGAGCCCCCCCGGCTCCATCAGACACCCCTGGTGCTCCAGCACCTTCCACAGCTCTGTTCCCTTCCCTGGACATGCTCCAGCGCCTCAGTGTCCCTCTGGCCATGAGGACCCAGCACTGAACCCAGCCTTCAAGGGGCCTCAGCAGTACCAGCACAGGGACTGTCACTGCCCTTTGCTTCTGGCCCACCTGAGCACACCTGGGCACACCTGTGATCATGTTCAAGCACTGTCACCAGCACCCTCAGCACCTTTTCCAGTTTTTCAGCCTGTCTGCCCCAGCCTGGAGCACTCCTGGGGTTGTTGAGACCCCAGTGTGGGACCCTGCACTTGGCCTTATGAATCCTCACACCTTTGGCCTCAGCCCATTGATCCAGCCTGCCCAGACCCTTCTGCAGAGTCTTCCTGCCCAGCAGCAGATTCACAGTGCCACACATCTTGGTGTTTTCCATGAATTTGGTACTGGTAGACACAATCAGCCCTGAGCCCTGTACCAATGAAGTGCTGATCTGGAAAAAGGAGTCCATCAACCCCATGCTGGTGTCATCTGGAATGGCCCCTTAGGTGTCCAGGGGCTGTAAACTCATCTGCTGAGTGCCTTCACCTCCATTGGGACCCTCAGGGATCAATGGTCCTCAGTTCTCCAACAAAGGAGGCAAAAAGCACCAGGAGGCGAGAGGAAAATCTTCCACATCACTGCTGGCTCCTTAGGAAAATCCAACACAAACAGTCAAGTCAGATGCCTGAAGGATTTTCTGACCTGTGCCACAACAGGTCCCTTCTGTGAGGTCAGTGTCCCGTGATGAGGGAACATCTCCTGGAAATGTCACAGAATGTCAGTGAAGAATGGAGGCCCTGGCAGCTCCTGGGAATCATGGCAGGGACTGTCACTGATCTGTGCCCTTGGGGATCACCCTGATGGTGATGAAATCTTGATTTGGGTTCTGAAGTCAGTGGAGGTTTTCCTGAGCCACAGTGAATCCCAAGTGTGACTTATTTTGTTTCCAGGATGATCCTGTCCCAGATCAGAGGCCCCTATCCTGTGATGCCCAGCTTGGGACTCATGAAAATACTTCTCCACACACCATTGTAGGCAGAACACAAAACCAGAGCAAACTTCTGGGTTTCTTTCCAATGGGCTGCTGGAGGGGTTTGGAAGTGGATTGGAATTTGGAAGGACTGCATTAGGACTGCTACCCCATTCCCAACCCCACTGTCATTGCCCATATCCCCAGCAAGGGATTCCCAGCTGGGATCTGTACCCTCAAATTCCTTACTCTTGGCCCCAGTATCTGGCATGGGACTAACCAGCTGATAATTTTCTCTCCTTGGGGAGTGGGTGAAATCTTTTTGCATCTCTGCTGAGTCAGCCTCTGTTTCCATGGATCCTTCTTGACTCCAGGGCATGTTTGTCTGTGTAGAGATCCAGAGCAGCCCTATTCCCCTCCCTGTGTGTGGAGCAGGGCCAGGATGGGCCCAGCACTGTCAGACAGCATTGGTGCTAGGGATCCTTCCCTTGGTTTGAATGTCATGACAATCCCTCCCTCCTGAACTCACTCAGGTTGAAGTCTCAGACTGTTGGAGGTGCCAATTTTCAGAGGGACCTGCCTGTGTTTCCCCACCTGGTCAGCCACGACTGCACTGATGTGAGTGGGGCAAATTCCTGGGGGGGGTCTTCCTAAAGAGCTAGTGAACCTTAGGAAAACCTGGGAAAGTCTTCTTGAGAAGCACCACTTGAAGGATTGTAGCTTCACAAGAATGTTCAAGACACTGAAGAAATGTTGGAATCAGGGAGAGCACACATTTACATTGGAGGCACAGGTGGGGCAGGTGCCATTCTGTGTGTCCTCTGCTGAAAACATCTTGAGGGACAAAAGGCAAAAACAGGGAAATTGGGAATTATCTCCTTCACCAAAGCAGAGCGATGGCCCAGCACAAAGCTGCAATGCGTGACAAAGATCAAGGCCTTCAGGCTCCTCAGCATCAGGCTGGTCTGAGCTGCCAGACAATGGATGAATTCACACCCATCTGCCTCCAAAGCCTGAAGTTCTGTGACCAAAGCAGAGCCCAGATGAGTTCCTGTGTTTGTAGAGATCCCCCACTCTGCTAGCCCTCACTCCCCACTCACCACTGAAAACTAGAGCAGGCAGCTCCTCGCTTTGGCCCTCGAGATGCCATGTGATGGTCCCTGGGCACAGAGCTCTGTCAGCCCCTGCTGCTCCCCAGCACACTCCCAAGCAACCAGGGACCACCAGGAGCCTGCATGTGGCACTGGGCAAGGGCTGGGGGAATGGGGGCTGCCCAGAGAGGGACCCCGGGCTGGGGCTCACCGATGAACCTGATGGTCCAGTCTTGCACGTGTTCCTGAGGGTCTCTCAGGTACTGCAGGCTCTGATGAAGGTACTGCTCAGCCCTGCTGCTGTCCTTTTCCATCTGGAGGAACCAGCAAGGTGTGGAAATTGTCACACACCCTCCAGGTGGCTGGAGCAGTCCCTCCTGCCAGCAGCTCCATCACCAAGAGCCCTCCTCCCTCCCTTTGTGTGCAGGAAGGGGAGATGGGGCTGGAGGAGAGCCCTGGGGCTCTGTTCTTGAGCCAGGAACAGGGATACAGCTCCAAGCTCTGGGGTCTCTTCCCCAGGCCCAGCTGCAGAGCCCATAGCTTGGCACAATCCCTGGGGCGCATCCTCACCACGCAGTCAGCCATTCTCCAGGTCTGCCGTGTCTTCACCACGTGCTGCAGCTCCTTCCACTTGAGGAACTCTGCAATAGCAAGGATGGCATCCCTGGATGTCTGTGGAGCAACAGAAACTGGGAGATGGCTGCAAGGCCAGGGAAAGGTGTTGTGGCGACCTGGTTCTGGATTAAGCCTGGCAGGGTGGCCCAAACCCCAGGGCCACTCGGTCCATATGCCCCTGACACCAACTTGGTGGACAGCAAAATGGAATTTATTGAAGGGTCACGGAGGTTTTTATATCTTGGGCTGTTAGTGTCATTTCCTTCTGCTCACATCCGGCTGGGTGAGGCCAGGCACGGAGCAAAGGTCACCTTGTGAGGGGGGAAAAGGGTCCTAACTGACCGTACAGCTCGAATTCTTCCGCTCACATATCCCTAACTCTCCACATTTCCCGCCCCCCCTCTTGATTAGTAAAAATCGTATAAAATTATAAAATGTAGACATTATAAAATTTCATGGGTTAGTAAAGTTAGTATAAAATTGTAAATGTTTTAGTAACTGGCATGCCTTAAAATAATTGTCAGCAGTCAACAAACATAATGTTAACTGCTTCTAGACACTTTTTAACGAATAGCACCAATTTGTTCAACATGCAGGGCCTGAAGATTAGTGTTAGTAAGATTATAGCGAGTGGACCTATTAGGGTAGAAATCAGGGTGGTGAGCCATGGGGACTGGTTGAACCATGACTCGAACCAGTCCTGTTGAGCTCTGTTCATTTTTCTCAGGTTCAGTCGGTGTCTTAGTTTGGCCATGGAGTCTCTAACGACTCTGGTGTGGTTCGCATAAAAACAGCATTCCTCTTTCAAGGCGGCACACAGGCCTCCATGCTGCATGAACAGGAGATCCAGTCCTTGCCTGTTTTGGAGGACGACATCTGAGAGTGAGGAAAGGGATTTTTCTAGGGAAGAAATGGATTTCTCAATTCTCTGCAAGTCTTCGTTGACAGTCATCTGCAGTTGGGCCAGTCCTTGATGTTGTGTTGCAAGGGCCGAGACGCCTGTGGCAGCACCAGTAGCTCCTAAACTGAGGAGCATCGCGATGGTGATGCCCCTTAGCACTTCTCGCCTGTAGAACCAGTTGGGTTCCTTGAACAAGCGGTACTCTTCTTCTTCCTGGCGATACAGGACTCTGGGGACAATTAAAACTTGGACACAAAAGTTGGTAGAATGATCGAATTTGTCAAGGGGTACACATGGGCTCACCCTGGATTCTTGACAGACCGACATTCCCGATGCTGCTGGGATCACCCACTGGAACTTTCCCCCTTTTAAGTTTGACGAATTCCTGGCAGACGTTGCCCATCTGCTTTGGGAAGGTTGCATTGCCAAAGCATTTGCCTTGGCCCATAACCTGTCTTGGGGTAATGCCTCTCCGGGCGGTGTCCCATCTGCATTTGCATGGATGCTTTGACTTTGAAAAGATGAATGGGAGATAGAGGGCTACACTTTCGTAAAAAGGGGGTTGTGCACCATAGCATAACCAGCATGATTCTGTGAGGTTCGGGTTGGATTGGTTTGACGATAAAAAGGTAGCATTTAACACGCTCAAGAATGGATTGGAGAGGGTTGGATTGGCTAAGAGATCGGATGGGGAGGAGGTAGATTTTAGCATCTGTGTTGAGAATTGGTTAGAAAGCCATGGACACAACTGTGGATATGGCTCGGCTGAGGCCTTGTTGCGGGAGAGCAGCTCCTGCTAAGTAGTAGCTAGGCCTTGCTCTTAAGCAGATTTTGCTGAGCAGCAGTGTTTGCTTTTAAGAGACTTTTGCAAAAGCAATACAGCTAGCATGATTTGTAGAGTTAGTCGATAAGTAATACATATGCCCATTGTTCAATCAAGGCCTTAACTTCCAGGGAAGCATGTAGCAAGCGAGGTATAACCCTGGGACGGATACTATATAGCAATAAGTATAAGAATAAGGGAAGTAGCAGCCAAGACTAGCAGTGAGGTAGCACGTATACTTTTTGGCTAGAAATTCAGTAGGCGTGATTATCTCACACTTGCAATAATCAATAATAAGAGAAGGCGTACATAGTAAAATCCAATAAGATTGTACCAATATGAATAATGCTGATTTATGCTATTTTGGGCTATAAAACTGTCTGATGCTCTCAATAAAATTGAATTATGCTTTATCAATCACATTGATTGTCTGGCTAATCCCCTCGCCATTCCTCCGCAAGCAGCTCCGCACCTCCACAGTGGCTCCCGAACAAGTGGCTTCCGACCCTAAGGCCTTCTAACCATAGGGCTCGTTCCACCGCACCGTTGGAGGTAAGTGAGTGGGGAAGCTCCAAGTTGCAGCGCTTGCAGGGCAAAAGATTCCTGTATGCTGGCATACTGCTGGTTTCCGTGCCTGGGTACTCCACATTCCAGAGGCTTGCCGTCCCGGTTACCCTGCTCTACAGCATTTCACACGACTGTGGTAAAGGCTGCAATGTAATGTGCACATGCAAATTAAATTTTGATTCCTGAGCTGCCCCCTTCATTAGTTTAAAAAATAAAAAAAAAGGGGGGAAATATGGCTAAGCAGACAGGACAAGCGGCTTTTAATTTATTTAAATGCTTTTTAGAAAAGCGAAAAGTGGAAATAGATTATAAGAAGGACGTATTAAAGTTATTAGACTATGCTAGGGAGAAAGGATTTTTTAATGCTCCTGAGGAGATTTTGCAGTTGAGGAGTGGAAAAAACTAGGAGATTGTTTAGCTTGGGAGGTCATTCGGAAAGATAAGACAGCTAAAAAGCTAGTTCAGCCTTGGCAGGCTATCTTTAACTCTTTAGAAGCATATCAGGCAGAGAGAAAAATTGCTGCTGTTGCGTCCGTACGTTTAGACGGTAAACCTCTCACTGCAGAGCGAGCTGCACAAGCTGATATGTATGTTTTTGGAGGAAATAATCTTCCAGATCCACCAACTCTGTCACAATTTACAATGCCACAAAAATCTGTTTCTAATGCAGCTGTTCAGTCTCCTTCTGTAGCAGAGCCCTCTGCCTCTCCCATGGACATAACAAAACAGCAAACTGAGCAAGTTTCAGATAAGGAAGTTGAGGAAAAAGCAAAGATTAAAGTAGAAATTGAGGCTAGAGATTGGAATAAAATCATGGGGGAAGCAATAGCAGCTGGGGACCAACATTTTGTTGCAAAATTACAGGGAGACTCAATAGTTAAACAGCAGGCATTTCCGCTTACATATTCTCCTACTGCAGAAGGCATGCAGGTAACAATAGCTCCTTTGGATTGGAAGTTGTTAATGCAATTACGTAGTACAGTAAATAAGGCAGGAATACACGGGGAGCCTACAAAACAAGTGCTTAATTATATTTGGGGTTCAGGACTATTTTTACAAGAGGACATGAAAAATGTTTTTAAACTAATTATGACACAATCACAGTTTATGCTATAGCAGGCTCATTTTCAAGCTTTATGCGAAGTGGCTGCACATATTGAAAGGGCACCTAATGACCCACTTAGGGGAGTCACAATGGACAGATTTATGGGAATAGGTCAATTTGCCGGGATAGATGCCCAAGCATTATTGGGCCCAGATATAGTAAAGGAGGCAATGCGATTAGCTAGGGCTGCGTATGATTTAGTTAGAACTGAGAGAGGAGAATTACCATCCTATATGCATATTAGACAAGGTCCACAGGAGTCATTTTCTAGTTTTGTGGACAAGCTTACTGCTGCAACAGAGAGAGCAGGAGTACCTCAATATATGCAGGGGCCACAGCTTAAGAAATGTGTTATACAAAATAGCAATGCACAAGTAAGATCGATAATAGCTATATTATCAGGTGATTGGACTGCAGTGGATTTGTTAGATTGTATGAGTAAAATTCCACAAGGAACTCAAGCTATGTTAGTTGAGGCTGTTAAGGATTTAACATTAACTCTAAAAGGCAGGCAGTCTCAGGATCAAGCTTTTGCTGTTGCTGCACTTGAGCCATTAAAGCCACATAAATTTCAGACTGCTGACAAGTCTCACTCCAATGTGAGGTGTTTTCGATGTGGGCGGAATGGCCACATACGACGAGACTGTCATACTACAAATGTTTGGTGCCGTATCTGTCAGCGTAACTCACATTCCACAGACAAGCATGAGGGGACGTGACGCGAAGACACCAACTGCGTACCAAGTCACCCAAGTGCCTCCGGTAGCCCCTCCTTATTCCCTGCCTGCAAACGTCAGCCAGCCACTGCAACAGGTTCCTTGCTCCCTGCCGGTGAACTTCAGCCAGCCTCAAGAGGGAGCCTCGGCCTGGACTTGGCAACCGCAATAGACATTGTACTTAAAGACTCTAAACCTTTAAAGGTTCCTACTGGGGTTTGTGGACCTTTAAATTTAAATGGACAATCTTATGGAGCTTTATTATTGGGACGATCTTCAACTATTTTAACAGGGGCTAACTGTTGAACCTGGAGTTATCGATGCGGATTATACAGGTGATATTATGATTATGGTTCATACATGTTTTCCTCCTATCAGTATTCCTGCAGGAAGTCACATAGCTCAGCTGATTCCACAACAGCAGCTGATTAAGGAGGCCCAAGGACCACTGCGAGGAACTGGTGGATTTGGATCTACAGGAGGTTTGGTATTACTTACTCTTACAATGGATCAGCGCCCTGTTGTGGAGGCTATATTACATTTTGCTCAACAGGAAAGGCAACTTCAAGCCTTATTGGATACAGGTGCTGACATTACCATTGTTGCTAAGTATCATTGGCCATCTGATTGGCCACTGCAAAATCGTCTGGAGGCAGTTGAAGGGGTTGGTGGAGCAGGACAGGTCCAAAAAAGCTGTGGGCCTGTATCCATCACAATTGATCAAAACACTGTATCAGCCATAGTGACAGTGATGGATCTTCCTGTCGGTGTACAAGCTTTAATTGGGCGAGATGTCCTTGCTCAGATGGGACTAGTATTGCATTTGGGAGATGGCCCTTTTCGATGACGGCCACTACTAGGACTTTCCCGACCCAACTCACCTGGTTGACAGACACACCTGTTTGGATAGAGCAGTGGCCGTGAAAAAGGG